>NC_134211.1:75381602-75576602 GCF_965140235.1 Caretta caretta
TACTCCCTGGGCTGCTTCCTACCCCGGCACTCCCTGCTCTCTGGGGTTTGTTGGCCTCTCTACTCTCTCCTCCCAGGGAGCAACCATGGGCTACTTGTCTCTGTAGCCCCCAAACATGCATCCCTTGTCCCAGAGAGTGACTGCAGACTCCCTCCCTGCAGCCCCCTTCCTTTGATCACCTCCCTGGCTTTATAGAAGCCCCACCTGTTCCCGCACAGGTGAGTTCCCCCTATTTAGGGCTTTCTGCTCAGCCTTCAGATTTTAGGTTAATTGGCTCATCTGGCCTCCATTAACCCCTTCAGGGAGAGTGTGGGGTGGACACTCCATCACACGTGCCAAGTGGATTCGTGCTGTGTGTGGACTCACTGACCACAGCCCTGCTCCACCCACGATGCCCTCCTCTTCAAACTTGCATGGAATCTCTAAAGCCTGTCACCTCCCTTCAGTGAAAGCACGGCATTTCCCTTCTGTTTTTGCCTTGGGCCCTGGGAAAATGGGGCTGGCTATTAGATAGCACATAGCAGTGTGGAAAATCCTACATTTCCTGGATTGAAACGTAGTCACCTGTCCAATAATAGGAATAAGAATGCTTTCTATCTCATGTTTTGATATGGTCCAAGATAAGAAAGGTTATCAAACACCCCTAGAAGACACTAAGGGCTTTTCTACATTTAGATAACAGTGGCCCTGCTGCACGGATGCAGCCACATCACTGTAGTGCTTCCGCAAAGATACTATCTATGCCAACGGAAGGGATTGTCCCATCAGCGTAGGTAATCCACCTCCCCAAGAAGCAGTACCTAGGTCGACGGGAGAATTTTCCCATTGCCCTACCACTGTCTACACCGGTGGTTAGGTCAATTTAACTGCATCGCTGAGCAACATAGTTATACCGACCTAATTTCCTAATGTAGACCAAGACTAAGATATAATTGTTTTCCATCCTTTTTCTTTCCTTCCCTGCTATCAATCCTTTCCATTTATTTTAGGCATCCCACAAGTTTTGTTTCTATATTTAAAGAGGAAATTGAGTATTATTGACTATTTGTTTTCTTAAACAAATCTCTAGTGAAACCCTAGAGCCATGTACTACATTATAGTTAACTGGAAAAGTAATGTAATGACTTCCAAACAGCATTCAGGTTGCCTTACTTAATATAATCAGAAAGAACAAAAGACATTTAAAAGCAGGATACAGCTGACATTATCAAGTTCCTCTATATGGAGTTACAGAAAGAGGGAACAGGTACAATCAATTTATAAGTTATCATAAAAGAATGTCACTCTGCAGTATACATACTATGGAGAATCTGTTCAGTATGCATTAGAATAATGAAGCAGGGAGAGATAGGGATTATGCCTACAGTCTTATTCATATTAGGCATAAGAATTCAGAATTTGTTCTTTGGAGGATAAGCACCCTAAATCACCTGTAAAACATTTGCTTTATCTTTCAGCATTAAAGCAATGGTAGAAGTTCTGCTGAATTCTAAGAAAAAATTAACAAGCTGGGAAATCAGTTTAACACGTAACCACAAGCCTTGCAGTGAAATGTTAACTTTTTATCCACAGAACTGCTTGCTAACACTTAGGCCTAGAAAAGACCTCTCCTCCCCCTCCCCAAACATACACCAAATTTTATTTTTCTGAACAGAGTAGAAAATATGTAGGAGCAAACAGAACTGTATATACTTCTGACAGTTCAAATGATAGATAAGTATAAGGGCTGACAAGGGTTGGTTTGTCATTGTAGCTCACTTTGATCAACTCTGCATGGTTCTGTAGGACAATGAAATTCAATGCACTTATAATTTCCAAAAAAAGTGAGCTCAGATTCTTTTAAAAGCATTTCTATGTGAAAACGGATCATTTACATGCCAAAAGCACTTTTAATGTGACATATTTAGCACATGTATTATTGAGAACGAAAGCCGCTTGAACTTAGTGAATTTTAAAGTCTATAAAATGGCACCCTGCTGAGCAGAAAGGTAGCTGTTCAGTGAATTTCCCAGTTATGTGATTATTTTGAATAATAGACTTGTACATAACTTTTTACGAAATTAAAGGTATGACATTTGCTTTAGTTTAGCCCTGTAAACTGCACTTTAGAACATAAAGCATGGGCTGATGTATGAATTTGTTGTTCCTCCAAGCAATTTAACTGATTTTTAAAGAACAGTTTTATGTTTCATCTATTGAGTAACACATCAAACAGTTATCTTAGTGGATTTAATGAGCATTCATGTACAACTTAACTCTCATGGGGAACAGTCAGGAGCCTTGAAAATAAAACTCAGACATTGCAGGATTCTTTGGTTGCCTAGGATTCACTGGGCCCAAACATAAGATGACCAATTTGGACATTTCTTCTCTTTCATACTCAGTAAAGATTGAAAAACTTCAAGACGTCTGAAGTTTGGTGAAGAGAAGCATCCTGAAGTTCAGATGCTTATCAGCACCTGATCGAAACTAGTTGAACCTCTTTGGTCTGCAAAATTTGGCCACAGGTGCTGGAACTAGGGGTGCTGGGGATACTGCCACACCCACTGGCTTGAGGTTGTAATAACCCAAATATATGGTTTCTGCCTTTAGCACCCCCATTATAAAATTGTTCCAGCACCACTGAATTTGGCTAGAAATCTCATGAGATCTCTGGCACTTCTTGAATCCAGATGTAAGGGAAATAGCACAAGAATGACCCATGTTGTGGTATTTTAGCTCTTTTGTATTCAGTCTGACCAGGAACAGCGCAAAAGCATTTGAAAGTGAAAGATACCGGTGTGTGTGTGTGTGTGTGTGTGTGTGTGTGGGGAGGGGGGGGTCGAGTCTTCATTGGTGCTAAGAAATGTCAGGGTGGCTTCTGATTAATGTTTGGGTGAAAGTTTGGATAAGGTTTCATTTTATCAGCTTCCTCTAATGAAAAGACATCATATATGCTACGCTACAGAATATGGCTCCATTTGAGCAAAGCACTAGCATAGGCTTAAGTGCATTGCTGAATCAGGGCCTATATGACTCAGAAATAAAATGATAAAATGATCATTAATGACACAGAGCCAGGGTATTTTCTTATTGTAACTTATATATTCACACAGTGTACATCAATCCATGAACAGAGGTGGTCACAAACAGCATGCAGGCACTCCTTTCTCTCAGAAATCTCAACCCAAATAACAGTCCCTGTTTCCATGAAACTAGCCTGCACTCTGAATTGACTCTAGCTGGAGGGACTAAGGCAAAGAGCAAGCTCACTTACCATATGCAACAGCTTTCCCGCCACCACTCCCAAAAAGACATCACAAAACTAACAATACAAGGATTTCTTTAAAGTTTGTACACTGCATTCATGCTAAGAAAAACCACTAGCCAGATTATGTGCAACAGTACCATCTAGTGACTCCCACCATAATAATATATTGGACATTTGATAACTTTATTTGAAATATTCCATTAAAAAACTAAAGTTCCTGATGAAAGAGAGAGAGGCAATGTACCTCCAAAATGTGAACATCGAGGCTGTGTTATAAAATAACAAAACAATGAAATTCCATGTTATATCTGGCACACGATTCTTAACTCAGCCCACTATGCCTTCTCCACATTGCCTCCCCTCAGGGATGTGAGTGAAGGCTGAATTTTTCCTTTAACTTTGAATTTAGTGCAGACTTGAATACTATGATAGGTGCAGAGGGAGGATTAAAGATAAGGGCTCGGGGCGGGGGGGTGGGAGGATAAAATCTATTGCATATCCAAGGAGAGGTGGAGCTCCATGTTATCTCTGGGTGGGACACTGCTGGAGGCTTGCTGGTTGGCTTCCAAAGTACTACAGGTCTCTTGGCAAGAGAGTTCAATCTATTGACTAGTCTGCCCATAGGGAGAGGGAGGGGCTTGTGTGGTGGGTGCAGTTAGTTCACTTTCTGTAGAGAGAGGAAGAGCAGGGGCACCCAGTCACTGGGAAACAGCTCATTTGAGAAGGAGGCTGTGAGATTCAGAGTGACACAGCATATTATACTTAAGGGCCGGGGTAGTGTGTGTGTGTGTGGGGAAGGAGCAGTCGTTATTTTCCAAGCATGCTGCCCCTTCCATCAAGCCCTGGAGAGGTCCATTAAATTAAAGCGAATAAATAGTATTTCTTGTTAAAAAATCCTGCCTGTCAGTTTGTCTCACAACTTCAAAATTCACCAAACACATTTTTAAAAGTGTAGTACATAATTCGGAATGTTAAGGAAAAACACAGCTTCACATTTTCTTCCCAAATGTAACCGTCTTGGAGAGCTATTCATTTCTCACTCTTTTGGTGCTATCTTTAATACAGCAAAGCAGAAAGCCCTACTCTTCATATCCTGCAGTAATCCCACAGTTACTAATATTGACATGTGTGTGTTGGTGGGGGGGGGGGGGGAAAGGTTGTTTATAGCATACATGAGGCAAGATTTTAATTTGTAGCTGATAATTTGCTACTGGAAGCTTACCCTGATTAGTCTTCTTACGGCACCAACAGTTTTTGAGGTAGTGTGAATTACCTGCTGTGTATGTTTTTACCACCCATTCAGGGATGAAAATGAGTTACAACCTAGATCTCAATTAAAGCTTGAAATAAGAAAACCTAAAACTTCTTTTATGTCCTCACTTCTAAAGAATAGAATTAGTTGCTTCTGATATTATTAGAATTGTAATTCACACTCCTGGAAATCCAGCAATGGATCTTTCAGCCCTTCTCAAATGAAGCACATTTCAGCTGTTACCCAATTATGCTGCCTTTGCTCCAAGTCAAATCATCATCCAACAGCTGAGAATTGAAACAGACTCCATTTGTGAAAATGAACGGCGTATTTATCTGGTAATGTGGAATGTTTTTACGTGTTACTCTAGTTGTCCTGCAGAAATTAATATGTTATTGCTTGTTCTATTAATTTTCATTTCTGGGAAACTGATTTGTAGGTTCTGTTTCATTAGTATTATATGCTAGGTTTTTTTGTACTCAGCATTATATGCAAATCATGCCACCCGCATGACAATGAGCACCATGTCATCTATAGTCTAAGTGTCTAACTTAAAATAAAAAACTCACTGTGGGAATTCTTGCTGTCTCAAAGTAGGATCTACATTGTCCCTTTTGTAGATTGGCATTAGTGGTTTACTAATCTTAACCGACCAGTTTTCCACAAAATAAATGAAACAACATGGAACTGGGGGGGATACAAATAATAATTAATAAGAACCTCTACCCAGTGCCTGCAATTTTTTTAAGCGAGAGTTGGATGAGCATTAGTAAGCTATGGGTGCATAACTAGTGCAATATGGTAGCCAATCACAGAGTGTCTTCCATCTTCCAAGGACACCAATAGCCTAATAATGCATAGTTTTGCTATTCTCGAGTGTTTCCTAAATTTTATATTTTGTTTAAAAAAGCCTTTTGGATGAAGGAGTTAGCTTAAGGATAATTATTATTATTTCATTTCACTTGTGTCCAGAGGCCCCCAGATAGGATCAGCCCCGGAGCCCAAGCCCCATGAACCCGAGTCAGGTGAGCTAGGCCAGCCACAGGTATTTTATGCCTGTGTATACACCTCCCCTGTTTTCTTCTAATTTTTTTAATGTACCGTAGATTATTTGACCTTATTCTCCATTGCTCTTTTAACCCCGCACTGCCCTTTCAACTGCATTTTTGGTCACAGCTATTCTTCTACTCGTGAAAATGATATTTAGAATAATGAACATCTCCCAATTTAGTTTTCACAATATGAAGGACCAGATTCTCATCTGGTATTAACTGGTGTAGCCCCACTGAATTTAGAGATACTCAGGTGGTGTAAACCAGTATATCTGACTCTAAGAAGTCTGGAAGGTCACAAACTGTTGGTACAAGAGCAGCTTGGTACTTTGGAGGAAGCTTTCTAAGTAACCTTTTTTGTGTAGCCCCCTATTTTCCCACTATTGCCTCATTGGTTCCCTTTAACCACATCCTTAGTTGCATGTGCTATTTATTAGGTTACCAAAGGACAATATTTCTGCCAATCCATTTAACATGAATACATGGATTTTTTGGTGTGTTTTTCAGTAATGAGATCCTAACTCTTCACTGTTGGGAGCTGCTACGAAGGTGAAACATCGTCATAAAGTCTTAACCAGCCAATCAGAATGTGGCCTAAGACAATCAGTATCCATGACCATATTCTAACAACATTCATTCTCATTGCTCATTATACAGCCTGGCTATCCTATACATCTGTTTCAAACAGAACGTGTCGGATGGATGTAAAAATCAGAGCTAGTTGAATTATTCATTGTGACTAATGTTTAATGCAATTTAGACTTTTTTCTTTTCCCAAACCAATCCTGATTTCTGCTAATGTAGTTCTTATTCGAAACTATTAGTTAAATAGTTTATAGGCTGTAGGTTATTTGCAAAATAACTCATTCTTCATAAAGACTGGTCACCTGAGTCACATGGCATTGTTTCTGTACGCTGTTTTTGATTATCACAATGTTTCAAACAGAAGACTAACAAATAATAAAGAGTAACTAATGAATAACAAGTACTCGTGCTCATGAATGTATTTTCTCACACACAAATGCACATATTTGTACCATAAACAGCCATTTCTCAAAAATTCCTATGAACACACACAAATACTTGTGAATGTTAAATAACTAACATAGGTGGATGTAAACGTTTTCACATTTTAAAAGAGTGTTTGCAGACACTGTTTTCAGTATTGAGCCAGTACTGGGAAAATTATTAATATAATTCAGAATCTTTGCAATCTAGAACAAATTTTTAAATATACAGACAGATTTTACTCCTTTCTACTATCATATGAGGAGACCTTTTATGACTAGGAATCAGAAAGTGACTAGGAGAAAATGCTTCATTTGTAAGCACAGACTGTGTTTTGTATTCAAAAAAGGTATTTTCTGGTTTGATTAAAAACTTTTTGATTTTGAATGTTCTTTGAGGAAAACTACAATATGTTTCATGGTCTACTTCTTTTAAGGTAGTCCATATATTAACAATGGAGTGCCACAGGCCATCATGTTTGTGCAGAAGGCCATATGGAAAGCACTTACATTATACACTGTGTGCTATATACACCAAAGGGATTAAATGTCAGGCATGATCAATGATTTTTTCTAAGTATTGTACATTGAATGGAGCCATACAAAATACTTTCTAAGTGCAATAATAAGCAAGTACCTGGTGCAACACCAACTCCAGTTTACATGGTGTTTTAAAAAAATATTGAGACACCTCTAGGTAGTTTACCAAAGATATAAACTAATTGAATAATACAGTTTGTAGTTCCAGTCTAATGACTGTAAGCAAAGGGAAAACAAGTGAGTCTTTGGAACTAGCAAGCTAGGGAATTTTTCTGTTCCTTAATCTTTGCCTCTCTTGGGGCTGTCAATTGTGCAAAATGGTTTGAATTATGGTTTTTTTTCCTATGGACTGCAATTTGTCAGGGACTATTGCAAGTAAATAAAGTCATTCAATTTATGATCTGATTGCATCTCCCCCAACTATTTTTATAGTGCGTTTTCTATAAATGTTCTACACAATAGTTTTATGGATTACATCTGCTGAAAGCCACATGACTTTATAGCATCTTCAGTCTACACACTGTATAAGATTGTTAAATTACATTTTTACTTGGGTTTTTTATAAATACAGATTCCAGTTAGCATATTCTATGAAAAAATCTTAAAACTTTATATTTCAGGACTTCAGTCTTCAAACTCTGGAGCCTGGAAAGCACAAAATGATAAGGGTGAAATCCTGGACCCACTGACTTCAATGACAGGGAGTTTTGCGCTGGCTAATCAATGGAGCCAAGATTTCACCCTAAAAGCTCAAATGAACCTATCTCCTATAAAAACCAGTAACTGCCAAGGCAGCATAGAATCCTAAACAGACAAATTAAATTTAGCATCAAAATCTGTCTTTAAGAGTTCCTCATTTCCTTTGTGATATAACTCAGGAGAGAACAGATTCTTTTGGGAATTGGTGGGAACTAAGCCAGCATGGCATGCTATCTACGGTAAGTATGATGCTATCTATTTCATGTGTTTGGTGATCTGTTGACTTTCAAGGGTGCACTTGGAGATTGGATCATAGAATCATAGAATATCAGGGTTGGAAGGGACCTCAGGAGGTCATCTAGTCCACCCCCCTGCTCAAAGCAGGACCAATCCCCAACTAAATCATCCCAGCCAGGGCTTTGTCAAGCCTGACCTTAAAATATCTAAGGAAGGAGATTCCACCACCTCCCTAGGTAACGCATTCCAGTGCTTCACCACCCTGGAATGCACAGATGCAGGTTTGCTTTGGGATTCTTCATCAGAAATCTATGCAGGAGTTGGTGTTGCTAAAAACAGTATTAAGTTCTTCAGCATTGCCTCTATTCCTCTTCTATGCAACTATGAGGAGAAGAACATCTAAATGACAGCATGGCTCCCTTTGATAGATGTGCTACCAGCTGGGAGAGGTCTGCAGAGCAGCATGGTAGGGCAGGCCCTCCTTGTGGAGGCCCTGTGATCCACTGATATAAATCCTGATTTACCTGCAGTTCTGGGACTCCATGTGTGTTTCATTACTAGCAGTAGGTGATATGACAAGCAGGCAGAGCCATGTTAAACAGAGCTTTATTAAACATGCTGAGGGGCCAGTGTTACATGCTGAGTCTCTGCAGCTTGTCCCATTCCTGCATTCCTGATCCTCTGGTCTCTGTCTAATCTAGTTTCCTCTTGAAACCTGATCCTCTCTCTTCAGTCCCACTCACATGACAATGTGGCTTAGGAGCTTACACCACACAATGGTATCCCTCACATAGGTAAAATAGGCTCAAGATATCAGTGCCTTCAAAGATGCAGATACTTCAGTTGACTTTTTCCCATGCAAGGACTTCCCTACAGGAGTAGGGGGGCTGTAAGTGTTAATGGCACAGGTTCTGTTCTTTGGCACATTCTACTTATTACAAAGCACCCTGTACACTTATAGCGCTATATCATTATTAGTATTATTGTAGTGCCTATATAATAATTATACAGTACTTAGCACTCATGTAGTGCTTTACAGTTACAAGTCACTGAACAAGCATTTGTGGATATAAATAATATGAGAAAAACATTTTTAAACACATGCAGCGTTCAGGGTATTATCAGGGACTGTTAATATGGACGTCTCTTTATTCATCCTCAAACCAGAGAAAGAGCAAGTGGACACACTAGTAACAGCACTTTACACTGCCCTGCCATTGATCTCAGCTTCGATCAGGACAGACCACAAGTTTAAAGAGAGGCAGCAGGGATTGGACGAAGGCAATTCAGCTACGGGGTTGCTGTAGGTCAATTCTAAGCAAGACTCTTTTAAGGAGAGACTGCCAATTTAGGTAAATTATGTATGGTGTCTTTATGATGTAGATTACTGTCCATGAGGGATTGGGTTGAAAACACTAAACTCATTGTATATGCACATATACATTATGTGATAAAGTTAACTGTAAATTAAGAGATCTATACTGTCATAAAAACTGCCTAAATAAAACTATTAGCAAATTGCACACTAGTTGCCTTTTCCAGTTTAGTTTACAGAAGTGGTGTCTGGCTGTGTGTTTCTTTCTTATATCAAAACATTAAATTCCATCTGAGTATCTCAGTGCATTTTGGGATGGTCTGTTGAATGCTCAGACTATGAAACAGAATCCTGATGTATGGATGTAAAACTAGAGCATTGTTTTCTTTCTGCTCTAGCCAGCTGGTTCTCTTAAACCAGGATTATTAATCGATCCAAAATCTGGTTAGTTTTCTCAGATGTCAGAGAAAAATCCAAAATACTGTAGAAGTAGGGCTGGATGGATGGTTCTAAATAGCTGAAATGAACTTGAACACCATTATATATTTCTAAGTTTCTGTTTAGGGGGAAATGGAAATTTGAATGATTTAGGATTCGTATAACACTTAGCAGCATTTTACCTGAGTTTCTGGCAATTTATTCCATTTAGACATTATGTGACAGAATATATTATCATAAAGTGAGATAATGCTGAAAAATGCAGAACTAATGTTGAAAATAATCCCTTTACAGTTTGTGTATGCATGTTCAAATGTAAAAAAAAAAAAAGAGGATTTTAGAAAACTTAAAATGAAACCAAACGCCAGTATCTTGTGCTGTGACCCTAAACAGCCATGTTCTCAAAGAACCTCCTGAAGCTTCTGGGAATTTTTTTTAAAAAGGCCATTTTCATGCGTGCCACACCATGCGGTTTATATCTGACTTGGGGGGGTGGGGAAATTCATAGTGCAAAGAGCTGCAAGTTGTTGATTTAGAGACAGCACAGATTGGTACACAAGTTAATGTGGATAATGAAAAAATAATGCCCTCTATTTTTTGGTTTATGTTTCTACAACAGATCCTAAACTGAAGTGCCCTGTGGATTATTTGCATGGCCCTTCTGAAATAGATGGGTGGTGAAGCTCCTTTATGTCAAGAGCACAAGAAGGAAAATTCAGTTGCCAGATTAGACTCTAAAAATAAGGTAAACGGTGGCACTGCAAGGATTAGTGCTTTGTGCACCATGCACTGCACCCCACATAAGGGTGAGGGAGAGGTATGATGCTACACACCATTCATCACTCCCTGCATCAGGTGGGGAAACCAATGGGTGTATAGAAGGACAGAGGTAAAAGGAAGTGGGAGCCAGCAGAGGAACCCCCCATCTATGCCATGTCACACCATCCTAGCCTGATGGCACCATCTTTCCACACTGCATTCAATTGGCACAATTCAGTCAGGAGACTGATAACCTGACTGGATAGAAGATCCCAGGTAGTCCCCACTTAGTTCCTCGTTTAATGAGCTAGTTGACTCTAGGGATGTCATCCAGCTCTTTTTTCACATGTCCCCTATGAGACGTTCACTCTTTCGTGTCACCGAGATATGGGAAATACAGAATGTCTAGTATCCCTTTTCTAACAGAAAAGAAAATATCGATTGCATATAAATAGCCCAAACACCTCTTGTGATGGTGTTGGTGAGGTCCAGAGTGATAAGAGGAGAAAGTAACCCAGCTAACCATTGGTAACAGTTGTTCAGAGCAATAAATATGTTTGAGGATATTGTAGAAACAATACTTTCTTCACCAGTCTGCCAGGCATTCACTGCTGGATGAAGTGGTCAAGAATGAAAAGAAGCCAAGGGGACTTGTTTGCAAAGGTATTGCAGAAGTCAGGGGTTCTCTACCTGGGTGGTTGTAACCACCCTAGGTGAGGGTGTCAGAAAATGTTAGGGGCTGTTACCATCCTGTTCTTCTTACACTGCCAAATAGAAGAATGGTCCCTGCTAGATGGAAGGAGATCCCAGGGAGGTCGCAGTATGGAAAAGGTTGAGAACCACTAGCATAGGTTCTGAAAGAAGTTATTTTTTCTATCAGCAAAAGAAACACAACTTGGAACCTTAGACTGTGGACCCTGCTCCCATTGAAGTCAATGACAAAATTCCCATAATGTTTAATGAGATTTGCCTTTCTAATGCAGAGGCTGTTCTTCCTAAATGTTCTTTAGAGACCTCATATAACTTGCTTCCTCCATTTTATACAACCATTTTTCCAAGCACTGGCCATTTATCACTACATCTTCACAGAACTGCAGGAAAGAAGCTGCTGTTAGAGTACTTGAAAAATAAAGGAATTAGTCCCAGCCACCTAGTTTCCCTTTGCATAGTGTGTCTGTTAAATGATAGAGGTCTGAGTGGCCATTGGTTTGTTTAATCTTTCCTTGACCTGAGGGAACTCAGTGATTGGAGTTTATTGCTTTAGTTTAATTCACTTGATTTTTTAACCGGAGAAACAGATTAAAACTTCTTCTATTTACTGATGTTTCCCTAGTACTTGAAATTCCAAATAACCCTCACATTTATTATTGGTCTTCTACTGTAACCCACACACCTCCTGGGTGTGGTGCTCTGTCCCACTTGTAACACCAACAGACCCCAATCATCAGGTGGGATTGAACCTGGGACCTCTGGAGCTAAATGCATGAGTCTCTACCATGTGGCCCTTAGCTAAGGCTGTAGCAGACTCATTAATCTCTCTCTAAGTGGTCTTGGTGTCACTACATGGGACAGAGCACCACAAACAGGAGGCGTGTGGGTTACACTATTCTATAAGAGCAACTCTGGCCCTGAGAAAGACTGGAGTTCTCTGTTCTGTTGCAGAATCAAAGGGTTTCTTCACAAAATGAGGAGGATTAGGAGATGTGCTTTTATGTTTTCGAAAGACGAAGACATTTTCCAAGAGAGTCACCATTATTAAGAGGTCACACCTTCCTAAGTACAGTCCACCACCCAAGCAGGCAGTTCTGCCTGCAGCCCTTAGAGAGCTGCTGCTAAAAAAAAAAAATCTAATTTACTGAACTTTAACAGAAGACCTAGCAATAAAAAAAAACAAAACAAAACACTTCACAGAGCCAGAGGCTGAGGTGGAGATTGTCACCAAAGAGGATGAGGTGGCTGATGCTGCTCTTGAGGAATGTGCAGATGAGGATTAGGATTTTTCAGATGTTTAATTCCTCTGGAAATAGGAGTGCCATGAAGTGCAATAGGAAAAAGAAGCAGGAGGGCCTAGATGAGGATGGGGTAGAAATAAACATCAGAGACCTGGAGATGGCTACGGTAGGAGGGGAACCCATCTCACTCTCCCACTGTGTCAGGTAAGTGGATCTGTTGCTCCAAAGGCAGACTGGCACCACTATGCCTATGAAACATCTTCTGCCTTTGTTCTTTACTGTTAACTGCCAGATCTTTGTTACTGATGGTATGACACATGTAAGCAGGTGCATAGTGAAGGGAGCTATGCTCATCTTCAGACTTTTGCCATGACTACCTGCCTGACCTAAATTCCAGAGCATCTACCCCATGGTCCTCTTGTTTAATTGCAAGATGGGGATGGGGGTGGGAATGGCATTTGATTTACTCATTCTTCTGATTTTTGTTGGTTTGTGATAGTGTGTGTGTGTAGGCGGGGGACAGGCAGTTCATCTCAAACCTGCAGCAAACATACAGAGCAGATGTCACACCACTGACACTGTGTTTGTAAATGCCCACTGGGTCAAGCTTTGTGGGACAAAATTTAGAACAGCAATAGGTGGGTTACTACAGCAGCATTCTGATACATAGTGCAGTTAACTGAATTAAGAAGTGGTTAACTGGCAGAGCTCATAAAGTAGTTGTCAATGGACCATCATCGAATGTGGGTATTTCTAGTGGGATTCCTCAGGGAGTAGTACTATGCTTTACATTATTCACCATTTTCAACAATGATCTGGAATATAAAAACAACTGCTGATAAGACTTTCAGATGAGACTATTGACAACTTGGTAAATAATGATGAAAACAGCAGTCATATAGAGTGATCTGGATCACTTGGTAAACTGGGGCCATTCAAACAAAATGTGTTTTAATACAGCCAAATGCAAAATTATTCATCTAGAAACAGGAATGCAGGCCATACTTACAGAATGAGGGACTGTATCCTGTAAAGCAGTGATTTTGAAAATGATCTAGGGGTCATAATGGATAAGCAACTGAAAGTAAAACAAAGGGCTAATGCAATCCTTGGATCTATAAACAAGGGCATAGTAAGGTAATTTTACTTCTGTATATGGCATTGGTGAGACCATAGGGGAATACTACCTACAATTTACTGGAATACTATGCAGAGTTCTCATGTCCACATTTTAAAAAAGATGTCGAATAATTGGACAGGGTGCAAAAAAGAGCCACAGAAATTATTCCAGGGCTGGAGAAAAGGCCTTATAATGAAATACTTAAAGAGCTCAATCCGGTTAGTTATCACAAAGAAGATCGAGAGGTGACTTGATTACAGTGTGTAAGTCCCTTCTTGAGGAGAAAATACTGGATACTAAAGGGCTCTTTAATCAAGCAGAGAGAGTCATAGCAGGAACCAATGAACGGAAACTAAAGCCAGACAAATTCAAGTTAGGTAGAAATAAGGCACACATTTTAACAGTCAGAGTGATTAACCATTGGAACAAACTACCAAGGGAAGTGGTGAACACTCCATCTCTTCACGTCTTGTAAATAAGACTGGATGCCTTTCTGACTATACCCAGACTTCCAAAGAGAAGTTATGCTTTAATCAAACACAAGTGATTGGGCTCAATACAGGAGTAACTGGGTGAAACTTAATGGCCTGTGTTATACAGAAGGTGAGACTAAATGATCTAATGGTCCCTTCTGGCCTTAAACTCTATTAATCTACAAACCGAAGCATTTAGCAGAATGCCATTTTATTCATGGGATGTTTAAAATCCATGCACACTGTTGGAAAATCCATGCACAAGCTGAGGGAAATAGCAGAGTGAGCGGCTGCCCAATTCCCTAGTCTCCTGAGTTTGCAGCCTCAGTCGGTGAGATCAAAACAATGTGTGTGATCTTGCAAAATGAGCCAGATCCTCAACTAGTGTAAATCAGCACAGTTCGACTGGAGTGAATAGAAAATCTGGCCTCAATTTTTCTGTGAACCTTTTTTTTAAAAAAATGAGAAAACAAACCAAGAGGCGCAGTAGCCTCGTAAGCTAGTACCATGTCCATTAGTCTCTGAAGCACTGCAGATGGCACAAATGCTAGCTCATGCCGCAATTGAAAATGAATCTTGTTGACTCTTCCTAGTCCTCATTTTTCCACCTGAAAGGCCCAGTGTTGGAGTGGCATGCGTTCTGCAGGTCCTGATTAGATACTGTGATAGATTATGTATGGGAACCACTTTCCCATAATAGCGTCCCTGGCTGTAGCCAATGCTATTAGTCTCACAATTTCATAAACACTAAATTGAGATGCAGTAGTTTAAAAACAACATCTCTGAACAATAAATCCTGGGGGAAATATGTCACTTTAATATTAAACATTTTTCATGCCCCCCAATGAATGAACTCATTTTGAAGTGCATTTTAGAAACCCTTTAAAAACTTTGGACCATACATTTAAATTATGTAGTTCTCTCTGCTGTAAGAGTACCCACTCTTTTTTTCCTAATCAAAGTACATTAAAACTTTTTCAAGAAGGTTTTGAACCTTATTTATGCCCAATAAGGTCCTTGAAGGGAACTGTCACTTTTACAGGGAAAGAATGAATGAGTTTTGGTAGTTGCTTTACAAACCCACCAGATGAATTTAACATCAGAAGTCAAGCTGCTGTTCTGATCACTACTTCTTTTTAGATGTTTATGTTTGGATTGGACTTTCAGCACATACGGTGTTAATAAAGAGAGTAGTTACAGCTGTCTTTTGTAACCAAACTAACAAGGAAAGAAGGGACTAGAGTACAAATGAAACACATTACATGATTCTCTGAGAGGGAAATTATTTTTATATATTAAGCCAGGCTTATAAATGACTAATTTAAATTTAGCATAAAGATATATCATTGACCAAAACATTCAAATATTATTCTAAAGATATGAAAAAATGAACAGAAATAAATGATTTTACATCCTTCTCTTTCTCTATATAGGAAGATCTTAATGACTTAAAACGCTCAAATGGGACATTTAGACATTAGTCACCACATTTTCTCAGCTGTTGTCTCAAAGGCAATTGCATTTTACACATGATTGTTTTAAATGGCTTTTATAGTAATTATTGCCTCCCAGGAGCTTATGAAGGAACCCCACTTGCCCCACTCCCTGAACCATAAGCCAATGCCGCGTGAGGTTGTGATTTCTGAGCAGAAGGCCAAGCACACGTTTGTTTTACACAACTGGCATTTAATGGGTTTAAGACACAGTCACAGAAGTTGGAAGCAGTAATTAGAAGCAGTTTGCTTGGAGATATTCAACACAGAGCTATGTTATGCTTGAGATCTGAACTAGGATACAGACGTATAAGTTTGGCTCCTGTTCCTGCTAATAATCCATCTTTGTTCAAGACAGTAAGAACTATGTGCATGTGGTAAATAAAAGGAAAAAATATACTGACCCTGTGGCCATTCATTTTTCTCCCAACAATGGGTTAAATCATAAGGAAATACAGTGACCTGGGTGAGGAACAAAATGTCTCAAAAGGCAAAATCATCTAAAAGGGAGACTCAAGCTCTTTGCACAATTGCACCCTGCCATTTGTGCATGTAATTACCTTCGTTCATTTTAGCCAGGCACCTTGCTAGCTGCTTTGACATTCAGTCAGTTACCTAATTTGCATGCACACTTATGTTAATGGCATGTGTAAATAGAGATGTAAAATTGATCTTGGGCCTCCATTTTTCAAAATGTGGCCCCCATATGTGCCAATGTAGTCAGACGTCAGCGTTTTGGAAATCTGCTCCTCATAAGTGTGTTTGGGTGTTTATTAGGTACTCAAATAACTAAAAGTGAAGGAAAGGAAAGAAGAAAAGGAAATCTGTTACAAATTAGAATAAATGCCTGTTTGAAGGAGGATGAGCAATATAGTGATGATATTGTGATATACTGATCATACATTCTAGCCAGATATACTATAGGGGAGTGAGAAACAGTACTATTCAGATTAATTGCACAGCTCTTCAGCTAGTGAGATGCAGTTTAGCTCCATTGTTTCAAATGATTTGCACCAGCCAAGGATCTGTCCCAACATACCTCAATGGTTCAATATTAATCTAAGAATCAGAAAAACAACAACTTGTCATTTGTTTAATCCCAGCATGATAGAAGGTGAAACTGACTACAGAAAGCCCATAACAAATAGCCGGACATTCTGAGGTCACTAAAGGAAGACTGTCATTTTCGTATTCAGGCCCATGATGAAAGAGTTTTTAAATGTTTGGACATTCAATCTGTGTAATGCTGCAACCCGAACATACCCTTTTGCCAAACACAGGCTCACTAAATTCTCTTGGAATGTTGTTTACCTCTAAATAAATCAAATTTGACAGCTTAGGTTAACTTTACTGATTCATTTTTCCATCACCGGTGATTGATAATTTTTACACAAAGAAAGCTACAGAATTTGTATTGTATCACTGGTTATTCAGAGTGATATTGTTCTTGGATAACATCTGAAATTCCAAGCCATTTTTCTGGCTCCCTGGTTCTCAGAATTCCACCCTCTCTGTGCTAGCAGAGTAGCTAGCATGCCTCAAATGATCACCGCTCAGCAAGAATGATTTATCAATTACTTTAAATCAATGTCTGTCTCCCAGAGGTTGACATGCTGTACTGCACAGTTTACAGCATTGGTCCAGGACTAAAATCCTGAATCCATTACCAAGCCTTATGTCACATAGCAGTGAACAACATGCTATTGAATGAAAGTGAGTGGGGTCTGAGATACTGGAAGGTTTGTTAGTGCTTGATCAAAGACTCCACAAAATGGAAGAGAGCAAGGAGTCAAGTAACTAGGATAAATTAGTTAAAAGGGGGGGGGGAAATGTTTTTAAAAATCTCTGCCATTCAAGATCCCAAATTTTCCCCTGCAGAATGGTAGGGAATAGTATTTCCTCCCACTAATTTGCATTTGTATTTTATTTCTGTGGATTTAACATTAAAAATAATGCCCATACACAAGCTCTGAGTACCTTGGCAATAATTAGACTGACCACAGATTGTTTGCCTATGTTGATCTTCTAATGTGACAAGTTATGTTTTTATTGTTAATGCAACCAGAGTTTGACAGTCCTGGGTGTCTATTACATTAAAATGTATTATCATTTGCTTTTATTGTTATATTGGCCTTTATACATGATGAGCCTGGATTTAATTTAGCTGAGAACATGTACAATAAACTTTCTGACTATCATGTAACGCCACATGTTACATACACATGCAGTTGGGACAACACATGGCGTTGAATTTGTAATAATCCATATAAAAGTTATGTTAGAACAATAGGGTGTTCTTGTGCAAATACAAGCCTTGAAAAGTCAGGAAGTACCATCATCAGAGTTGCACATGGAATTTTCTCTGCCCATATGCACATATGCATTAAAATAGCCTATAATTATATGATCACATGCTATTTCTGAGGCATTGTCAGTAATTTTTCCATAAACCTGTATATATGTATAATATTTTGTCACATTTTTCAGACTTTTCTACTTTATTTCTGTTGTCATAATGGTCCAGTACATCTTTATTAGAGACGGACAACCTATTGTAAAGAACTTAATAAATTTAGTGCTTTTTCCTCTTCATAAATTATCCAGACAGATTTTTATGACTTTGTTTATTGAAATTATTCAATGAATGTTTTATGCAAACACATTCCAGTGTGTGCATTGCCACAGCACTTGCTTTGCACATTCACCATTCATAATTTGCTATTTACACTATGGAGTTGGTCGCCTAGGTCATCTGAGTTTGTTTCTGTTCTCTGAGGGCCTGATCCAAAGCCCAATTAAGTCAACTAAAATGAGCCATTGATTTATGTTGGCTTTGGATCAGACCCTGAGTAGATAACACCAACTCTTAATTAGGAGTATGGCTTGAATAGGAGGATGGCTTGAAAAAGTCACTTGTGGTGAGAAGACTGAAGCAAACACACTAGCACAGAGCACATTTTACAGAGCAGAAAATAAAATTATAAATAAATATAAGTTCTGACTACATGCAAAATATTGCTGTGAAATACCTAAAGGAAGAAGGGCTACAGGGCACTTCTTTGTGAGATTAATGTTTTTAAATTGTTATGATTACTTATACAGTAATTTCACAAATGTATAATTAATCAGCTCCCTGCCTCAAATAGCTTACATTACCCTTATCCTGCAGAAAGAACCATATGTTTCTGCAGGAGATGCCCATACAGTTCTCTCTGCAGGACAGAGGCCTAAACAGACAACATATAGACAAAAGCAGGGGGAGATGAGGATGCTACAGAACATTTTAATGCTATACACATTTTTGAATCATAATGGACAAAGCTAATAAATAAAAAGGTACACTATGTATTTCTATTGCTGGCTTGAAGATGACCAATCCATGTTATTATTCATTATCTGCTACAAAAACAAATTCACTTCAGCAAAGAATGAATTTTAAATAAATGAAAAGTTCCTAATGAAAGCATCTTGACTAGAGTAAGCACGAAGGACATTGCTATCGAACAGAATTTGAACCACAAAAGGAATTTGTGTTGTTTAACCCCAGCATGTCCTAGCTAGCACAATCAGAGGGTTTATCATTAATAGAGAAGGGCACAACGGCAAAATTCAGATCCAGGATCACATTCCAAAAGTTGCTGTTCAAGTTCTGGGGATGTGGGGTTCAGATCTGAGGTTTTGTACCTCACCTCTTATTAACAAGACCTTTTTTTATTTTGAATGTCCAAAAATCACCTTGTAGCGCTGCTGCTTTAGATACAAGAACGTGGAGATATGTTACAACAGCATATAAGCTGCGGCTAGAACAAAAGCACTGCCTGATACAGGCTGCAAAATAAGAAAATAAAACCAGGTCTACTATAAAGCTTCATTTAGAAGACCCACTCAATTAATAGCGACCCTCAGTTAGTAGCCTTACCTTTCCCATATGGTTTTCAGTAAAAACTGCCATCATTTATTTACTGCCCTCGTTTAATAGCCATGCCTTTACCATTTAAGCCACTGGGGGAAATGAATACATTTCATAGAAGCTACTCTCAATCTAAAGCTGCTCTTAATGTAAAGCTATAAGGGAAAGTAATTGCATTTAATAAAAATAGTGGCTTCTAAACAAAAGCCATCTTTTTAAAAATCACCTATTATTGTCTGTCCAGGAATAAATATTAACTTTAAACAGGTAAGTTTAATAAAAGAGAACTAGAAGGTATTTCACAGATACATAGATTTTAAGGCCAGAAAGGACCATTATGATCATCTAGTTGGACCTCCTGCATAGCACAGACCATAGAATTTCACCCGATAATTCCTGCATCATGCCCAATAACTCGCAGAGATAAATAAAACTTGTGAAGGAAAATGTCCTCATCTTCATTCTAGATGCTTGGTTACAATTTGCTAAGCATCCACCTAATTTTCCTTCTATTTCTGTCTCTCTCTCTTTCTTCATTAGCTACTGTAGACAATATATCCTCTTATTTTGCCTATACAAATCATTAATGAAATAATTCTCATTGTTGAAACGTTGTATCTGACTTCATTTCCTGTCCATAGTGCTCATTCAAGTTAGCTATTGTGTTTTCACTAGATGTGTTTTGTAACAGAGTTAGCCATCTCCTGAACAGCCCCTTATGGCCAGAAGCCACTCTTCACCCCTCACTACTGTTCTCCTTTTCAGGGCCCCTTAATAACTCACTTAGTCCAGGGTAATTAAAACATTCCCTCCTGGGTCCAGTTTATTTAGTCCTTACACGCTGGCTCTCCAGGCCCCAATCACAGATCAGTGTCACTCTCCCTTTACACAGAGAATCCCCAGCCCTTCTTCCGAGAACCACATCCCAATTCAGCAGTCACTCCCAGGCTTTACCTGGCTGGAGCTCAGCCTCCTGGATCTGACTTCTTAACTCCCCTAGTATCAGGAGCCTGCTTCTTACTCACTATAGTCTCCAGAAATCCCCACCCTCTGTAGCAACCTGCTGCCCTTTATAGGGGGCATCAGCTGCCCTCCAGCAGATCAAATCAAGGCTGTTAAAACAGCACAAATGGGCTGGAGCAGATCCTTCAGTAATTAGGGTTGACTGGCCCCATGTCATCAGCCCTTAAGGGGCAAGCCGGTCTGTCACAGTGCACTTAAAGCTTCACAGAATACCTGCTACACCTGCAAAAGGTATACTCCTTCTCCCCGTGATGTGCACATACAATTTCCATTGGTTGTGACCTTGGGAATTACATGTATACATACCAGGAAAAAACCCTGAACTCAAAGAAACTGCAGGAAGATAGGCCATAGACACATAATTCTTTGAGTAAATAATGCTACCAAGTATCAAGGGACATATGGTTGTTGTACAGTATGTAATGCATCAAAGTATTTTAGGTATTATTTTCTATTCCATTTCTTAAACAGCCAAACCTTTTGGCTGCTTTTTTAACTAACACTGCACAAGTATCATTATTCTTACTACACTAATATCCAGAAGCCTTAACTGAGATCAGTAGCCTATTGTGCTAGGCACTGAGCAAACACAGAGTAGCAGAAAGACCCTGCCCCAAAGAGCTTACAATCTAAATAGAGAAGACAGACACACATTAGCAGAAAGGAAAGATTATTATTCTAATTTTACAGATGAGGAGCTGTGGTAGACAGAGTTTAAGTGATTTGCTCATGGTCACAGGGGAAGTCCACAACAGAGCTGGGAACTGAACCCATATCTTCTAGGTCCCATTTGAGGGGCTCAAGACCATCCTAACTGTATAAAAACTTTACGTCAGCCATTTTCTGACCTAAAATATCAGTGTACCGAACAACTGTGCATACGTAATGACAGAGATTTTCATTATACTGCCAACACTGATGCCCCAATGTTTTCCCTTAGTTGTTACAGTTAATTTAGAGTATACAAATGTGCAACATTACATCAAAAACTATTCCTTTGAATTTGTCAGTAAATTGTCAGTGTTTGTGATGCCTATTTATCTAACTTTGCTAGGTTCCCTTGAAGTCCTCACATTCTTCTCTAGTCTTGATTAACCTTTTGTGTCACCTGAAAATTGTGCCATCTCACTGTTTTCCCCCTTTTTCAAATCATCAATAAATATATTAAATCGATCCTACTAAAGAGTCTTTGGGCACCCTGCTTAACCTTCTGCGTTGTTGTGAACTGTTTATCGCTTTTTGTTTCCTTTCTCCCAGATCAAAGTTGCTCAGTTTATAAGTGATGTGAAAGTTCAGCTGGGTTCTTTAAGGCTTCAGAATTTCCAACAATAAAAGTTTTTGCAGGGAGAACAAAACTAACAATTCTGTTGATTGTGTGTGAAGTAAAATGGGATCCAGGTCAGTGTTCCAGAGTAAGGTTGACTTTGCAGTGGCAACAGGAGTAATAAGTAGTAAAAACTTATTTTAAAATCAGTGACGTGAGCAAAAGTGACTTTGAATAGACATCAGAAGCAGACCAGCTGAGTAAGAAGGTGCCATTTTTATGTAGTCAATTTTCAGAGTAGAGCTACGTTAACTAATGATATGAGACTTCAAAGTCATATCGATACTTTACCCATATATAGCACTTCATATTTTCAAAGCACTCTAAAAACATTAATTAAATCTCACAACTTCTCTAACCATGGGAATAGTCTCACAACACCACTTTTTACAGAGGGTGAAAGAGGTGTGGTTCGACAGTGCTTCCTGGTGTAAATGATCATAACTCCAGAAAAGTCAATGCAGTTCCTCCCACTTAAACTAGAGCTGAATATGGTCCATTTAGCAGAGATTCAGAGATATAGGCTGTAAATTCAGTATGAAATTTAAGCACTTCAATAGGACTATCTGTGTGCTTAAAGTTAAGCACATGTGCAAGTGCTTTGCTACATCAGGGTCTTAGAGAAGGTAGGAAGTCCCCCTGTTGTCCATGGGGAAATGCTTTTGCTAACCCATATACCATGCAGACCATCCAACCATCAAAAATGGACAGTATTTCTTCATAGAAATTAGCAGAAACTCCTATCTACACTGAATGAGCTTGCAGAATTCCTGTGTGAAGAGACCTTAATGCAAGGTAATCCCATTATTCTTACTTTTTGAGGAAGAAACAAGATAGAGACATAGTTTTTATAACTGTGGGGAAGGAAGGTCATACCATATGAGAACTCCAGTCTAGAAAGAATGCTGATCTAGAGTTCTGCAAGATCGTGTCATTGGATAAAGTAAGTAAGAGATGAAATAGCCTTTATTAATAAAGGTATCAGTGCTGCAATAGTAAACTCCACTAAGCAGTGGGTGATTTAAGAATAGGAAACAATTTTTTTTTTTCTGCAAGAGACTGCTATCTGCCTATGGAAAAAGTCGAGAAAAGAAAGATCAGGGACTGATTGAGTTTAAAAGGACTCAGAAGACTGATTATTGACCATGTCTGCTGCTTTTTTCTTTCAGTAGAGTGGCTACTACCTTGAATGGTCCCTTACAATATGTGCTAACTACTTATGCTAAACAATCCGTTCCACCCTTGCATTTTGCTGTGATGCTGGGAAAACCTTTCCCAGACCTGAAGAAGAACTCTGTGTGGCTTTAAAGTTTGTCTCTCTTACCAACAGAAGTTGATCCAATACAAGATATTGCCTCACCAGCCTTGTCACTGAAAAGATCTATTCAGATAAGCACCCAAAAGTTAGTGGGTGAAATCTTGGCCCCACTGAAGTCAATAGCAACACTCTCATTGACTCCAGTGGAGCCAGGATTTCACCCTGGATGATCATCTGAAATATATCAAAACAACTGAATCACCTTGATGCTGCAAAAATGGGCTGGAAATTTCACAACTGAGTAAGAATTCCAGATTTCCATTACTTCTGGCTTATAGATGGACTAAAACACTACTGAGAAGCAAAATAGAAAGCACAGTTATCAAAAGGATTTGATCAATTGACCAGTGAGTGAACATTGACCTTGGTGCTTCTTTTATCAAATGTATGTCCCTAACTATTATTTTCTTATTAAACATGGTGGGCCAGATCTTTGCCTTAACTTTACGAAGAATTCACCGCAAATCGTTTTGGCTTATCTGGAGAAATGGAGAAGAAAATTTACCATAGCCTCCTGAAATTTCTTACAGGATTTCTGCTAAAAATGGCCAATTCCCCCCCAAATCCGCCAAAGAGCGTTTTCCATAGCGATCATAATTCCATACTATAGCATAGGTTTTCTGTGAAGTGGATTTCCAGTGACTCTATCTGTAGGGTCTGATTCTCCTTTACACTGAGGCCGCTTTACACTTCTCTAGTAAATGAGGATCAGGCTCATAATAGCTAGAAGATCATTTGAGATGAACAGTATTAATTTTAGATAAGTTTCAGAGTAACAGCTGTGTTAGTCTGTATTCGCAAAAAGAAAAGGAGTACTTGTGGCACCTTAGAGACTAACCAATTTATTTGAGCATAAGCTTTCGTGAGCTACAGCTCACTTCATCGGATGCATACTGTGGAGTATACAGTATGCATCCGATGAAGTGAGCTGTAGCTCACGAAAGCTTATGCTCAAATAAATTGGTTAGTCTCTAAGGTGCCACAAGTACTCCTTTTCTTTTTCCGAATTTTAGATAACAGATTAATCTTCTCATAGGCTTGTGCCATGTTTAATCTTTGGGCACAACTCTCTTGATTTTAGTGCCAGCTGGAGTTGTATGGATAAAATTAATCCTGTGCAGGCCTGTGCTCCTCTACTCTTCTGCTTCAGCTCTCAAAATAAGGTTTAAGTGGGGCACAGATGCAGATGCTTTGAGCTGACCCTTTGCACTGGGGTGAATTCCATGCTCTGGGTGGATTTTGGGTGGCATATTATCCTAAATATTTACAAGTAATAGAATACACTTTATTACTAATAAATGGAACTCGATCTAGCTATATCACACAATGTTAAGAAAATTTAAAAAATCAATATAATGGACAATCTGTCATCATATCTGCTGTCCTCTCTGCCTTTATCTTTGCAGAACCACAACACTGGACACTTCACAAAACTTTGTCTACAAATACCTTGAACACTTTTTAGCAGATATTTTTAAAAATAGAATGTGAATAAAAAGACATTCAAAGAGCAGAGCTTTCTCAAAAGGACTTATCCCACCTCAAGACACTCATAAAAATGCAAAACTAAAAAATGATATTCTTTTTCTTATTGATTTGGTCAGTTGGTAAAGACGGGATGACAATAAGAGGAATGTATGGTACCTGTGTTTTGATCTTTCTTAGGGTTGTAATAGAGAGGCTATGCATTTCATTTGAGCTGACAGGAGTTTGAAGTGTTATAGATAAGTTTCCTGAGCCCAACCATTATTTACTGTTTGACTGTAATGTCAGTCTCTTTCTGCTTTTTCAATATTGTTTGCACTTTGCCTTTGTGAAAAGGGGCTTGATTGAACCATACAAGGGGAGATATTTCTATCTTTCTACGGGATCAATGAAGATGTGTTTACAGGTCCAGGACACAGTGTACACTCCACAATAATGGATTTTAGTCTGTTTGTTGACTGAAAGCTCCTTTTCTTTGTAACTTGTCAATCTTATATCTGTTACTTGATTGCAACATAAAAGGCTATTTGGACAAGCACTGAAACAATGACTGTATCAGTCTAACTGAAGAGGTTAGCTGCACTAAATGTATAACCTGAGCAAGATAAATCACTTAAAAGTTGAAATCATGCAGGACTCTATTTGCCTCTCCATCTGTCAGCCATTTCGTGGGCACAGTGTGCTTTTAAATATTTTTAATGAAATGTTGTTAGTAATCAACATACAAGTGCGATATAAAGACGAAAATGAAAAGCCCACACACTTCCTTCTTGTTTTAGAATTCTGGACACACATAGCTCCCAAACAGCGCTCAAGCAAATCAGGTCTGTTCCGGCATATGTTTCTTGCAGGTGCTATCTTCTGCATTCTGCAGTAACCGAAATATATGTATTCAAAGGTAGCCAACCCTACCCTGTAATCCTCACACTCAGATTGAGCAATATTGTCCTTTCTGACCTGTTTAAGGCAGGGGATCACCTTCTACGCTGAGCATGAGATCTGCTTACCTTTATCTCAACCTGAATAAATGCATGTAATAATAATGGTGATATAATTATTCAGCCCTTGAAAAACCAGCTACAGAGTTTGAATCAATGACCTCCTACAGCAGTGAACTCCACCAGGGGACAACATGTGGCACAAACTCTGTTACAGGGTTTATATTTTTACACAGGAAAATACAACAAAAGACTTGGCTCATGGATGTCAACAGTGTCTGAAAGGAGCAACACCTCAGGGAACATGAGCCAACAGGGAAAGCCTGCCCAAGACTATTGTAGAAGAAACTGTTTTGAGCAGGAGAGGTTGCAGGGGCAAATGGTATAATCACAGCAGTAACTGTAAAGATAGCAAGGACAGAGACTGCATGTTCAACAACATCAGTAATCAGCATGGGAATGTCTTGTTTTCCTTGTCCTTGCTTCTTGCTAACCAGACAGAGCCAGCAGTGGGGACACCTGATCCTCCTAACTCAACAACAAGCTTCTAATTCCAACAGCCCATGTGTGCCAACCAGTCTGCAGCATATATTGGTGTACTGCAAGAAACCAAACACCATCAGCACCCATCATAGTCATTTTCATTGTACTGCGGCCTTTTGTTTACTTAAGACATGCATCTGCTTCAGCCTCTGCTGTCTATTACTACTGCAGACCACTGCAATTCTGTAACAATGTTTAAATTTGAAAACAAAAATAAAACAGAAAGTGAGGGGGTAATGCCATAGGAACTGTAATGCAGGGGTGAATGGTGCTGTGCAAATGAACAAAGAAAACTGATATCTCTTTAACAAGGCTCAGCAATCTGAAATATTGGAGGACCTTCTCATTATAAATACATTGTTATGCAGTGGTGTTGTAATTTTGTCGATCCCAAGTTATTAGAGAGACAAGGTAAGTGAGGTAATATCTTTTATTGGATCAACTTCTGTTGGTGAGAGAGACAAACTTTCGAGCTTACCCGGAGCTCTCTTTCAGGTCTGGGATGAAATGCATCAATGTATTGACAATTGTTACTATTATTATTTTCAATTACAGTTGGCATTTATGACCCTATTAGTGGTAGCGGTAGCAGCTAAAATATAACCTTAGCTAGACTGTGGTGCACTCTGGCAGTCTTCAGCTGAAGTATGGTCTCCTAGCAAGTAAGAGCAGCAGCTGAGAGCAGCACCTAAGGAGCAGAAGAGCCCTGCCCCAAAAGCATTTCTTACAAGTGTTAGGCTATTATCAAAAGAGAATGAAAAAAATGGCTATAGACTTACAGTGGGCTGCATTACTGGTGAGCGTCAGATATGGTAAAACATTTCAATGAAGGTTTTGTGACAAGTAAATGTAGAAATGACCAATTATAACTAAAAAATTTGGCCCAGAATGTGAGCCCCTTGCTCCCACTGGCAAGAAGTTACTCACATGAGTAATCTCTTCAAATTCGGTGGGAACACTCTTGGGAGTTCGGGCTTTTTTGGCATTGGTCATGCCAATGAGGTCACTAAGAGATGATGGAGTTCAGCATCTTGTGAGAGCCAGAATTTTATTCCGGAATATGTTTCACATTTTATTTCTAGCATGAGTCTCTTGCTCTTTGGCCTTTCACTATGCTTGGGCTCAGCAAATGGGTTCCATTGTCATTTTTAGAAAACACATGTGCAAATGTTCAGTCAATAATGATAGTCCTATTGTTCTTTGTAGAAAATGAGTGGAGAATGAAACCCAAGGCAGAGACTGGTATTATAGAAATGTAGGACTGGAAGGGACTTCAAGAGGTCATCTTGTCCAGTCCCCTGCACTTATAGCAGGACTAAGTATTGTCTAGAGCATCCCTGACAGGTGTTTGTCTAACCTGCTCTTAAAAATCTCCAGATGGACAGCATTCTACGTTGATGCCTTTTCCTAATCTTATGTTATTGTTATTTGCTAACTTACTGCATTTGCTTAAAAATGTTTTTGTTGTTACAAAAGCTAACTGAACTTCTAATTATTTCTAGTTTACTACTAAGTAAATACAAACTAGTGATAACATTTCGTAGGTTTGTATACGTGTGTGTATTGGAAAGACAATTACTCCTTCTTCGTTTTTGCCCATGAGCTACCATCGGTGCTGGAACTAGCGGTTCGGGGGTGCTGCCTCACCCCCTGGCTTGAAGTGATTTCCATAATATACAGGGTTTACAGTTTGGTTCAATGGTTCTGAGCACCCCACTATAAAATTTGTTCCTGCACCCCTGTGAGCTACATAAGTCATATGTGCAACCTCTGATCAAAGATGTTCTTAATGTGAAGACCATTCACTCCCAGGAACTGTAGAAAAGTTTTACAGAGCTATTATATATAACAGATAATAATGTGTGGAGGTAAATTGCCATTTCTTTGTTTCACTCTATGCCACATACTCTATCACCTAAGTCTTAGTAATATGAAGCAGCCTGAAGAAGGAGAATAAATAAAGCAAATACATTTCTTTCTTTTTATCCTGTTTTCATTGTTTATCAAGGAAGTTTCTTAATACAGAAGAGGACAGCAGTGAAAGCATCAGCAATGGCTGGAAGCTGTATCAAATCAGTATTCCTGTTATGCTGTCAGCCAGTAAACAGCTGCCTGTAAGCTGTTATGCATAAAGACAGTTAAGGAATTCTGTAGCTAGCTAGCTAGATTGATTCATGGAAATTAGTCCCCCACTTGATAGTAAAATATTCCAGCAGTTGGAAACTTCTGAGCAGGCTGAACTCCTGTCAGTTACAGCTCATTTTATACGTAACGGGTTCTGAAAGGTCCAAATTGTGATAAATCAACCATACAATCTAGGTAGCAGAATACATAATCCCTTCACTAATAGAAATGTAGGTTCTTCAGTCCCAATTTATAAATGAGTTTGGTGGTCTCAACCCAGTGCCTGATACATGCCCACTCCCATAACAAAAGTACTGCAGAGTGGAGCAATGACCGCAGCCCAGTGATGGCAGGGCAGAGATATTGTGCCCTGGTGGAGCTGTGGGACACTGAACATAGGTATGGTGTTATAAGTCAGAAATGAGAGTGGGTGTCAGAATGACAGAGAAAACAATACAATTCAAGTAATGTAAAAGTGGCATGCAGCTCCAAGTTCTTTTTTAATCATATTGTTTTAAATGTGGACTATATAGCCATTTTGAAAAGCTTTTTCTACCCCTAACTTATTTAGTAAACATTTAAAACATGCCACATATTTTTCCCCTTAAAGGTACAGTATTGCATTGCCGATGGGTATGGATGAAAGGGACATGGGGCTCTTTATATTAGCTGGATTCTAGAAGCATCCCCAGACATTGAACATTCAAAACATTCCTCTATTTTTTCTCTTAAACTGATTTCTCGCTTGACAGCCTCATGTCACCCCAGTGTCACTACCTCTGTCAATCTTTGTCAGTTTTTCTCAGGCATAAGTAGAAAGCAAATTAAAAACTGTCCAAATACTTTGTTTTCAAAGATTGCAATGGAAATTATTTTTGCATTAAAGCCCCAAATGGGTTAAATATTAGCTGTAAAGCTCTTGCTCTAGTAAATGTGCCATCCAACCTCTTCCAACCTTTTGAGCCAGTGTGTTTACCATATGCACTGACAAACATACACATATACAATATATAATTTGCATGTGTATGTGCGTATCTCTGTATTGCACGGCCTGAGACCATGCATGCAAAGGTCCATCTCGGGCAGAGGTTTTACAGTTTAAACTAGAAGTTTATAATATAATGGAAAGATGGCAAACTCTTAACTACATACAGACAACAGGGTTGTGCAGTAATTCAAACACAGTAGCAGGAATCAGAATATTTATGAGTTTATGTTTTCTAGCGGAAAGAAATATTTTCTTAAATAACCCAGGTGCATTGGGTTACATAGCTTTACATCATATGCAGTGTGTCAAACCTTCCACTGAAAATGAAAATTAGTCACTAGCAAAGCTTTTCAAAGCCTTCCCAATATAACCACAACTCAAGTCCCCTACAACCTCCAGATCACTCTGGTATACCATAGACTATTTGCCTCCCATCTGTTCTTTCTGTGTCTGAATTCAAGAGATGGGCTTGAGAAACAGAATTCAGATTCAGATCTGATCTTCCCCAGAGTTGCTGAAAAAGGGGGGAAAGACTATTTGAATTTGGGATCTGGTCTTTCAATTCATACTCAGCTTTCGTCTGAACTAGACGGCAACCAGGTTTGGGGCTCAGATCATGTCATCTTATTCGTGCGTTGATTACAAAGTACACTGTTGATTCTTATCGGAGCTGGTCAGAAAATGGCCAAGCATTCTCCTTTTTAAAAATATTGGATTTTTAAAATTGTTGAGGGAGTGGGAATTCCAGTTTTTGGCAGAAATTGTTTTTAGCAAAAAAAGCTACACATTTTGAATGAAAATTTTCATTTAAAAATCCATTTTTGTTGAGAAAAATGTTTCCAATTCTCAATATATAAATAATAACAGCAAGTCTATAGTCTAACTGCATCCCTGCTACAAGGCCAGAGTGCCAGTTGCCAGAGTACCCATATCTGAAAGAATGATGATGCCTCCATTTCCCAGACTCCATGACATATAAAAACATTGTATGATTACATCATACTGTAGACATCATCATCATCATGTTCCTATTACGCCTCTGGCATTTCGGGCAGTGATGAAGCTCCTCCACTCCTGTCTGTTTCTGGCAAGTCTTTCGGTGATACTGTAGGCAGCAATGTGGAAAAAAGTAAGTCTGATATTTAAACTTACACCTCTACCCTGATATAACGTGACCCAATATAACATGAATTCGGTAAAGCAGCGCTCCGGGCAGGCAGGGCTGCGTGCTCCGGTGGATCAAAGCAAGTTCTATATAACGCAGTTTCACCTATAACACGGTAAGATTTTTTGGCTCCTGAGGACAGCGTTATATCGGGGTAGAGGTGTATTTGTTCTTAGGCCACAAGCTAACAAACCATTTAAGCATCAGAAGAGTCCCATTGACCTCAGTGGGACTACCTGATGGTTAACATTAAGCATGTGCTTAAGTGCGTTGTACCAGGACCTTAGAATGCTGCAGCTTTGCATTTTAAAACTATAGAGCTATCATCTATCTTAGATACTTATATGGCTCCATAATTTTACCGATGGGGAGCTGAGGCATATAGAGGCTAAATGATTTGCTCAAGGTCATACAGGCTGCCTGTGACAGAGCAAGGAATTGAACCCAGTTCTTATACCATGCCCATCATTGTAGTACCATTGCCTTTTACATGTAGTTAATCTAGGATCCTTTTATAGAGGAGGTAATACTTGGCGAATATCTCTCTCTCTCTTCCTGTTAGGACATCAGAAGGATTCTGATGTCATTGCTGGAATTACCACACAACAAATTTGGGATTAACTTCTGGAATAACATTACAGTTCATAAACTTGTTTTTTTTCCCCAATTTTCTGGCTTATAATGACATTCCTGGAAGTATTATTTTCCTGAGGCAGGACTTCCTACACTGGATGGCTGGACTGGTTTGTATGTTTAGGTAGATTCAAGTTGCATCTGAAGAAGTGGGTTTTTTACCCACGGAAGCTTATGCCCAAATAAATCTGTTAGTCTTTAAGGTGCCATCGAACTCCTTGTTGTTCAAGTGTATTGTGTGCATTCTATATCTTTCTAAATAAAATACATGTTTTTAAGTATATCTTCCTGAGAAGTAATAGTGAAACACTGTAGCTGATTGAATCAATCTGATGTGTTCTCCCTACTGAAAAGGAAGGAGGAACTGTAGCTATTTCCCAGACTTCCTTGCTTTGGAAAGTTGGTTGTCTTGTTAATTCAGGCAGGTATTAACCATCCAATAAATTCAGCATATACCTAGTTGTAAGCTGTCAGGATGTGACATAACATCATATAACATGATACTACATGATACATCATGCCTTAAATTAAAAAAGAAATCAAGACATTTCTTTCAGAGAAATAGTAGGTAGCTAATCTGAATATTTGGGGTAATTGGCTCTGGGAAGAGAAAGGAATCATTATTTCAGATTCCCTAGTGAGTGTTAATTAGTCATATTGCTTCATTGTTTGACACAGAGAAGGCTGCTAGTACTGTTAAATCTATGATGACACATAGGCTTTTGGAGCACAGGTATTTTAAACCACCTTGACTGACTGACAGGTAGGTAATTCTATTCATAGTAGAGAATGCTTACGGACTCAAAGTCATGTTGTCTCAGAGGCACATGTGTTTTCTCATACTGGTCGTGTGAGGTTTTTGTTTAAAAGAAAAAACCTGCAGAGAGATCAACTTGCACTCTGACAGTAAAAATGCAAGTTCGGTATTTGCAAATAGAGTGTACATACTTTATTTTAAGAACCAAGTCATAACATGTCTGTGTAACTCTTAGTCAACCGGTAATCAACAGGTATAAATAAAGGCACTTTGTCATGAGAAAGTGGTTGTGGAAAGTACTGCATTAGTGTTTGTAAATTTCAGATCAATTTTCTTATTTCATTTAAGTGTTTGCAAAACCCTATTCTCACAGACACTGGTTATTGTTATCTTTAAAATGAGAAATTATAGACTTTTAAAAAGAAAATGTAGTTAAGGCTTTCCTGAGGTATAATCAAATGAGTATGTGATACCCAATAGAACAATGATTAGAAAAAATACACAAAATGTTATTAATTAGAATGGGTCATTTTTATTCCTGCTGTGACATCACTGACCATTGGAGTTGCACAATAGATAGACTTGTGCTGTCCACTGGATAAGACACTAGGCTGGTCATCAGAAGACATAGGTTCTAGTCTAGGCATGTCATTAACTCTTTCTATACCTCATTTTCCTCACCTGTAATATGGGGAGAAATAATGCTTACTTACCTTTGCGAAGCACTGTGAAGCCTTCAGATGAAAAATATAGTATAAGTGCTAAAATTGTTATTATTCTATCATTTGTAGCACAGAATTAGTATAGATAATCAAGAATATCCTGGTCATCTCTGGGAGAACAGTGAGATTCTGTCTTTGGGCACCACTTATCAAAGCTATTATATTGTACATGGAAATAACATATAGCTGGAACCAATAGTCCATAATATGAGGAAATATAGAAAATGGAAAAAATACACAATTGAAACTATAGGTTTGTAATGACATCTTAAACAGACATCTGCCATGATTAAGCATATGATGAAAAGTAGTAGCTCCATGCTTCTACACAGGAGGATTTTAACTTCTGATAGGTAGAAACTCAAAATGTTTGGCATTCTGATGTATTTCAAATGAAAATCTAAATGTTGGGATGCTTTTGGAATTTTTTTCCAAACAATCTGGGCATCTTGAGTTTCAAATAATGAACCAGAAATCTCATGTGATTAGACTTTCTTGTGAGACTTTCTGCATGTCTGTTTATGGTCCCCACTTGAAATACTATGAGAACAGATTTCCAGTGACATCCTTGGAAAGAGGATTAGGCCAAGTCCATGTGCGTATTACTCTCCTCTTGACGCACATGAGAAACCCTGTTACTGTCATGTGGAGTTAGGCACATGAATCAAGAGAGGATATGTGTATATACTGGTTATTTTAAGCCATTTTAATAATACTTAGCACTTACATTATATGGCATTTAATATCTTCAAGGCACTGTACAGGCATAAACTAATGAATACTGACAACATCCCTGTGAGGTAAGTGAGTATGATCATCACCATTTTACAGGTGACAGAGAAGGCCAACTTCATAGTGAGTTACACCTGGGATGTTGTTGGCCAGACTCGTTAAGCACTGTAAAGAATTTAAAACAAGTCGTCTCAGCAAGATAGCAGCAGAGTTAGAATTAGAGCTCAGGATTTCCTCTCTCCCGCCCTAGTTCTAGAGACCATATTACCTGAATGATTATTAAGCAACACTTGGCCAAACATACAGCTGTCATGAGCAGTTGCAATTCCTTTGAAGCCAACAGAATTGCACTTGCTTACCCCAGTGTTAAATTTGCTCCAACGACTGTCTGAAAAGTTGTTTCACACAAGAATTCTTCACACTTGATTAAACAGAAATAAAATCTCATTTGCTTGGCAGCAGGTTGTTCCTTCAGGAACGCATATTTACATTTCCCTAAATTACACAAATACACAACGCTTTTTGGATAGCTGAAGACATATTAATATTGAACTGCCGACAACCACATGTTGATAATGAGCCCAACATGTCTTGGCTCATGGCAAAGAATGTGGAAATGCCTTGTTCTGAGTTATTCTTCCTTCTGACAGTACAGATACACTGCCGCAGGCACTTTGAAAATAATAGCATAAGGTTAACTGACAATTGCATGTGTATTTACACTGATATCCTGATATTATCTTGTTGTTAAAGAGAAAAAAAAACTGGGGATAGAATATGCAACTAAATAAACTTCCAGTTGGTGAGAACAAGTAAGAGAGAACAGACATAGCCCTCAAACTGCTCTACTGGCCTTCATATTCAGCACATGCAATTTTCTAAATCGCAGAGTATCCTGAGAAAGGGACAAAAACAGTACAGAAGCAGTGAAAAGCAATAAAGCCACAACCCTGCATACCTTGTACACCCAAAATTCTCATCAGCTTCAGTGGAAGCTCTGAGTGTGCAGGAAATGCAGGATTGGATCCTACAGAGCAAGCAGAAGAGGCAAGGATGGGTTCCAATTAAAAAACGGAGCCATTTCTGACAACTGTAACAATGTAGGTGTATTCCCCTGCAAGTTACAAAATTCTCTTTAGAAAACAGAGTGGTGTTCCAGTACTTACAGGTTTCACCTGCTTACTTACCTTTCAGGCTGTCGACAGACCTATCTGTGGGACAGCTAGAAGGCATAGTGATAGTGTATAATACACAATCACTGAGTTTGTATATCCTGGGGATTCAGGAAGCATATAAATAAGCTGCTTCCAGACCTCTTTAAGGTCACAATCAGTATATATATTGTTCAGCAAAGAGTTGTCACATGTGATGTAAAAAAGTTTGAATAAACTTCAATTTGTCTTTATATCTTATATAAAGCTCAGCATTTGCACCATTCCTTGTTAATCAAAAAACCCCAACACAAGCCTTTGGTGCTTCTTTTTTTATGCTCTCCTGCTGCCCAAACTATACCCCATTAAAATTCACTACTGTAGTGACATTATCATCAGCCCACTTCTCTCTATAGCTTTAAACCTTTGGTACCTACATTATATTTGGAGTTAAACACAGTCTCTTGACTGTGCTTAGAAAACATGTCTTTTCATTTTGTGTTTGTGCTAGGATTTTCAATTGAATACTGCCCTGGGTGTTCGTAAAGTTATAACTGCATCTCCGTGAATCTGGCATTTATTACCTTTAGTAGAACCATAAAATACACTTTTTTCCTTTGACTGCTTCTGCTCACATGCTACATAAAATAAGGCTTGCATGTTACCTTTAAATTAATTAGCAACTTTTTAGATTAGAATGACAGACTCTGGACTCATTAAAGTCATTTTAGTTCATTAAAAAGTTTTAGTTACTTGTCTTGCCTTTTTTAAGTAAAATCCAGCATCTAAGAAAACTATTCTGAAGCTAGGGATTACTATCTGGAGATTTTAGGTAGCTTCATGGTTTTAGTGTTGATCACTAGTGTGATTTCTGGGAAAGCATGCCATATCTAACCTTTTCACCAGTCTGTCTTGCTGCCTAACTTTATATATATTTTTACTTAGTAATTTCTTAGCTGACAAAAACAATTTTCTAAAAGCTATGTTACTATGTATAATTTGTTATACATCAGTAATTCAGCTTGTCATGTTGTCCAATAAAAATATTACCAGAAGGCAATCCACCAGTTTCAGTCACTGTCACTGGAGTTTAAGCAACAACCTGGCATTTGGGAAACTGGGGTCAGCTATAAAATCCACATCAGCTGGTGGGGGTGGCTTGCCACAACAGGTCACCTTAGGTGGTACAGTCAGTCTGGACCTTCTGAATTGTTTCTTACCGAGAGAAAAGGGAAATTGAGTAATGCAGAGGACTGGTACAAAAGTACACCAGTGACGTGGCATATTGAACAAGATGTTGTGTTGCTACCAGAATAGAGCAAAGCCCCTAACAATTAACACCATTTATCCTTATATAAGTATATGCAGACACAAGGGAATGATGGTAATATTGGAACAGCAACTGCAACAGGGATTTATGGTATTACACTCAGTTTTTATTCAGCCACACCATTAATAAGGGCCAAAAAGAGGATTATTTTTGAAGCAAAGAACTGGTAAAAATTTCAACACTTTCAACACATTTTGTTTGCTAATTTCATCATTATCTTGTTCAACACTTTTAAAAATTAATATTACATGTAGAGTAAAGTGATCATTTCCCCACTTTATAGCAATGTAGCCATGTTTGCCTCATTAGCATTCATTACAGAGCATGGTATAACAGTGCTTCTGCTCTTCCAGAGGAAAGCATGCAAATGTTTCTGTTTCTTACATTTTTATTTTTTCATATCCTTTTTTAATTTTAAATTGAACAATATTTCCATTAAAAACTATCATTACAGCACAGTGATATGTAGTCATTAATCATCTTAAAATTGTCAATTATTAATCATTGTACCTATTTACAGCACATATGGTAAATACTAATGTAGCCAGCAAGTAGTTTTTGAAAAATGTAATACTTCATTGTGGAAGCACTGGTTGTAACTCTCATGTTTACTGGGCTAGCTGTATGTCATCCCCATACTCACTAAATGCATCCCCTCAGGTGTTAGGCCTCTTCCCGTCATGTCTGCCGGGGCAGACTCCCATGATTCTCCCATTCTAGGACCCGCCTACTCCCCAAGCTACAGTACCCTATACACCAATTGTGTTTATCCAGAAAGTCCGACTGGGTTCGGTACCTGCAATCCTTTCCTTCGGAAGCTTGTGACCAGGTAATCAGACAGCTATCTCAGATCAAAGTATAATTTAATCTTAAAAGAAGGAAGCAACCATAACATAAAAGGAAAAGGATTGTCAAACAACAAAAATATCTATATGCATGCCTATTTTACGCTAAGCCCTACCACCTGTGGTACTGGGCCAGGCAGGTTTTTCTTCTTCAGTCCCTCAAGCAGAGCCAATCTCTGTGTCTGTCTGTTCTCCTTTTAACTATTTAGTGTCCTTTTGATCTTTTGGCTTCCAGCCCTGGCCAAACCAGGCTTATAATCCAAGACATTGGCTGGCGCCAGGAAGTAGCATCCTCCTAGTTAACAGTTCAAACATTGTCTCTTAATGAACACTGCCATCTTCACCAGGGAGATTACTTATTTAGAACCACTGGTTGCCTTCTAGCTAGTTTCCTAACAGCCCTGCTATTAAACACATTAAATTATATTAAACCAATATAGCCATACAGTAATTATCCCAATAACCAGATCACATACAGGTTGCATAAATTATCACAAATCAGTCCCATATTCTTCACAGTGATGCCATAGTTAAGGTTGTGTTGAATTTTTTCATGTAAAGTAGGGATTCAACCTCTTGGTGAAGAATACAGCAGCACACAATTTGCAGCACACAATTTCTGAGTAGAGATGGAGTTTTCTGATGATTTTCAAGCAAAGTTTTTTTGTGAATTTACAAGTTAAAATTTATATTAGTCCCTTTAATAATTTTGTTTTGAGAGTCTCATCTTTTTGCATTTTTCTGTATCAAAAAACTGCATTTTACTAAACCATTTAATAAATGTAAAACTAATGAAGAAAGTAGGTAGTAATTAAGTGAAGCTATTTACTAATTGTCATGATAGTCAAGGTCAAGTCAATAGCTCATGTAATTCTTAAATAGGTGACATCAGAGGCAAATTAACCAATCATCACCATTATTCACCAGTTAATTTGCATGGTGCAGTTCTGTTGGTAGAAATTAATCAGTGGAGCGAAGGGGACTGTACTCATGTTTCAAAAGATCTCATTGGCAGATTTGATCATTTATGCATAAACCAGAAGAGGCTTCATGCACCTGTCTGTGGCATTGGGCTTTATCCTCCTCCCAACATAACTAAAATGCTGTCTCCTCAGAGGCAGCAGAGTGCAGATGATGATGAAATGGAGAGTCAGAGGGCATGTGATGTTATAATCTCAGCACTTGGTAGCAAAACTTCTTAGCTTCAGTGTCTCTTGATACTCTGATGACCCTCTTCATTTCATGCCCAGACCTGAACTGACTCCCAACTGTCCCTAAAAAGAGGAGTTAAATCAGAACCATCTGACAACTCAGGGACAGCTATATTCTTTATTTGCAGAGCTGCAGGGTGAAGACCTCAGGGGAAGGAAAGAGCCCAGAAATATTTATTTATGAGATTACACATGGATTTCCCTTTTCAAGGCAGAATTTCTTTAGAATTGTTGCCCTGACTCTCTCCCCTTTCACTCCCTTCAGCTCAGTGCATTAAGCCAAGGTGCCCATACAGACAAAGAGCTAGCTTTTGCCCTCCTTCTGTGACCTAGACATTACAAGGCGAGACCTGCAGTAGTACACAACCTGGCCACTCCCCTGCCACTTGCTCTGACTGAGCGAGCACTGCAATCGAGCTTCACTCAGGGAACGTGCCCTCTTACTCCTTTCAATTGGTCTGCTGGAAAAGATTGGACAGTCACCACAGAGTGAATTTAGCTCTCTAAACTCATAACAGCAACTAGTCCCAGTGAGAAACCTCCACCTGTTACCCTCATGGGGAATATGAAAGGGAGTTTACTCCACAGAGCTCAGGCCCCACCTGCTATTCTTATTTCCAGTCTCTTTTATGTTAGATCTGAAAGAAGAGGGACTGAGAGTGGAATTTCATGAGGTTTTATACTTAATGATTCCAATAGAATTTTGTTTTCAGTTCACATTAATTTCACTCTCACTCATGGAATTCCTAGAGAATTGTTCTGCTCCTGTGGGCATGGATTTTCCTAGCTCCATTCTCCCTACTTGTCAAAGATCTGATGTCTTTGTAAGGGCAGAATCTAGCTGTCTTCAGGCTGGAAGATGTCCTAATTTGATGCCCTGCAGGAGACCCATCCAACCTGGATGTTGGATGCAGAGATATAACAGTAGAGTCCTACCCAAAATCTTAGAATTACTCAAGGCTCCCACTTTTTCTGCTGCAATCCCTCCTGACCAAACTCCAAGACTTCAAAACATACATTCTCTCTTGGAACCAGAGTAGATAGAACACCAGTGTCTTCTTTATGATCCCTTTTTTATATTGTGTCCATGCCAAGCTTTTATAATCTGGTCTTGAGTCAGTCAAAACCAACAACATTTCCACACACCCCTGTTACCCCAAAAGGAAGAGATTATTTTAAGCATTTCAAGTATAAATTGCCATTTATAAATAAAGGCTATTCATATTTGAAAGAAAATAGGTGTCACTTTATAAACCCCTGATTCCCTAATACTAAATATACTAGGACATAGGAAACACTGCTCAGCTTATTAGCTACACTGTTTTAGGGATTTTCCTGAGCTTGTTTTCCTGTTCACACCCTCACCCTTGCACAGACACATACACACACACTCGTTCTTCAAAGAGCCTCCCAGCTCAATTCGTACAACACTGGGAAAAAACCCTATCTGTTCTCTAGGATTTGTGTGAGTTCTCCTTATTTTCTTCCAGTATTGCCGCTTGAATCTCTTCCCCTTGTTTTTCCATACACTCAAGACCTTGTACTCAGCTGCTCTATTCCCACTAGAAGCCTCGGGAGAAGGAGGCCTACCCCACATCTCCCACTCAGTTACTGTGCTGATGTCACTGCTGACTTCATTTTGCTCCAGCATGGCAGGGGAGAGCACAGGCCATTGGCTGCAGGGAGGTGGGAGATCATCCTGCAGCACCCCTGCTTTCCACTCCTCGGGACACCAACTTGGTGGTGAGTCTGCACCTGATCCTGACAGTGCAAGGGCCGGGTCTGCCCCAGAAACACCGCAGGGCCCTGCCCCTCCACGCCAGGTGCACCAGGGTGTGGACAGGTAGACTCCGCCCAGCAGGATCCAGGTGTGGAGGGGCTTAATGTGTGGGGATCCAGGTGCAGGGTAAGAGGTTTCTGTGGGGGGCAATCTGGGTGTGGGTGGCTTGGTGGGGGGTTCCTGGAGTGGGGGTATCTGGATGCACAGGGGCTCATTGGGGGGTTCTGGGTGCAGGGGAAATGGGACTCTTCAGGGCGATCCAGGTGAAGGTGATTGGAGCTCAGTGCAGTGGGGGTCAGAGTTCGGGGAGTATGATGGGATGGTCCTGGTGCAAGGGGTTGGGGGTCACTGGGCTGGGGTTCAAGTGCAGGGGACTCAGCGGGGGGTGGTCTAGGTGTGAGGGTGGGAGTCTTGGAAGGGGGGCTAGGTGCAGGGGAGTACAGATGCAGGGGGTGAGGCTCGGAAGGATGGGGGCTCTGGGTGCAGGGGTCTTGGTGGGGTGGTCTGGGTGTGGGGATTGAGGCTTGGTGGGAGGGTCTGGGTATGGCTGGGTTGAGATGCACAGGGTTGGGTGGACAGGGGAGTAGCTCCCCATACAGTGACTTCTTCCTCCATGGCTGAGGAGTGATAGGAAAGTGAGGTGTGTGTGTGTGCGGAGCTACCTGTAACCGGGAGTGGGTGTGACCCAGCCCCAGTCATTCCTTGAAGGGGAAGAGCAAGTCCCTACTTCCCTGCCCCCAGCCCAGCTGGGACTAGCAGCTGAGCTCAACAAACAATAGGAGCCACCGACCAGGGCCTCCCCAGCGCTGTCCCTCCACAGCACCCCTGCAGTGATTTACCTCTCTGCCAGTCACTCTGCCAGGGTGCCCAAAACAATGTGCCAATGCTGCTGGGGAAGGGCACGTGACCACTCTTGCGACTTCCCTTTGCTTCCCCATCAGAAAGCCATTTTTCTGTGAGGAAGCAAAAAGATCTGCAGGGGACATGAATTCTGCACCAGTGAGTAATTCTGGGATGAGGCATTGTGTTGATATACAGCTGAGAGAGAGCTGGTGAACTGTAACATACAGGGGCCTAATATATATTCTTTAAAAAGTTAAACTGAGAATAATTTATACACAGATTGCTCCCTTTTCTCTTGCCAGCTGAGGCATTCAGCACAAAACTTGCCATTATTTAATTTTTTAAACAATATTTGGGGGTCACCTCTCTCTCTTTGTCTCTCATAGAATCATAGAATCATAGAATATAAGGGTTGGAAGGGACCCCAGAAGGTCATCTAGTCCAACCCCCTGCTCGAAGCAGGACCAATTCCCAGTTAAATCATCCCAGCCAGGGCTTTGTCAAGCCTGACCTTAAAAACCTCTAAGGAAGGAGATTCTACCACCTCCCTAGGTAACGCATTCCAGTGTTTCACCACCCTCTTAGTGAAAAAGTTTTTCCTAATATCCAATCTAAACCTCCCCCACTGCAGCTTGAGACCATTACTCCTCGTTCTGTCATCTGATACCATTGAGAACAGTCTAGAGCCATCCTCTTTGGAACCCCCTTTCAGGTAGTTGAAAGCAGCTATCAAATCCCCCCTCATTCTTCTCTTCTGCAGGCTAAACAATCCCAGCTCCCTCAGCCTCTCCTCATAACTCATGTGTTCCAGACCCCTAATCATTTTTGTTGCCCTTCGCTGGACTCTCTCCAATTTATCCACATCCTTCTTGAAGTGTGGGGCCCAAAACTGGACACAGTACTCCAGATGAGGCCTCACCAATGTCGAATAGAGGGGAACGATCACGTCCCTCGATCTGCTCGCTATGCCCCTACTTATGCCCCTCTCTCTCACTCATATGCCATGCCTGGTTGTAAAAAAAAGACTGTAGTGACAGCTTTGTGTGACTATTTTTTATTTGTTTTTTAAACAAAGATGGCCTCAAGCTGCAATATTTGGATCTTAACAACCACAGATCAGATGCAAATCAACTAGGCTTTGATTGGGCCCATTATGAAGTAGGGGCAACTGTAAAATTTGGATCCAAGATTCAGATTTACATTTTCAGAAGCAACAAAGTAAAAGGGTTTCTGAACACAAGGTTTCAGTTTAAGCCGATCTCTGTTTTTTGTAGGCATTCTAAAAGCAGTTTTTTTCACTGGTGCCAGAGATGTTGGGTCAGGTTCTCTGCTAGGGAAAATGGTCATAACTCCATTGAATTCAGTGAAACTGTGACAATTTACACGTGTGGAAGATTTGCCCCATGGTGTATAGCCAAATAAAGTTCATTTTCAGGGTATCTAGAGTTTCCACTCACTGAGGAGTTGGGCATTTTCACCCCTTCAGGTGATACCATGTCCATTACTGCTATTCCAGAATACTGCTTCTTTAGTCCCGGTACTCCTAGAATTGACTAGTTAGTGCCAGAAATGATGATTTCTTGCAACAGAAGAGACATTATAGTTGGTCAGAGGCATGGTAAATAAAAGGAGAGAAGCGTATATTTATACGGCAGCTTGATGGCCTCTTTATTAACCAATCCTCTGGGTGCCTTTTGGGTCAGATTGCTTTGGGACTGGATATGCTGCCTTTTTTCTCCTTGATACTGTTTACATATTCTTCCTTAAATAACTGAGTTATGCACCAGTATTCCCCCCCAGAAGGCAGGTGTTCTGGCTACATGACATTTGTCAACAAGGCTATTCAAAATGCATATGTGTTCACTAGTATCTGTGCAGGTTTTCACTGACCACGTATTTGAGGAAGGATTTTTAAACAAGGACTGACAGTTTTCTGTTTCTTCCTTCTTTTTTTAAAAAAAACATGTAATGGAACAGCACAGTCTTAATTAACTGCATTCCTTTCACAGCATTCAGCAAGGAGCAGTTGCCATCACTTTACAGGAAATGGAGAAAGTGGCTGGTTTAACAGCACAGTGTTGGTGAATTAACTCAGCACAGTGAATGCCTGCATATTTTGTTAGCTCTTCTACTTTCAAAACTGCTGCTTTAAATCTCCTGCTAAGGATGCCACAGCTCAAAAGAACCATATTCTGGATTTTCTCATTCCTAGGGGAGAAGAATCAAATACAGATTTAGTCCTGCACAATGTCACCACTTGTCACCTTGTAGGCATAAAATTCTTGGAGGTTTATCACAGTTGTTGTTTCAATCTAGTTCCCTATTTTTCCACTACTGTATCTGGCAACATAAAATATAGATATCAAATATTAAGATACTATATTAATTGATGCAGTCACAGACAAGGGAAAAGAGAAGTCTCTTCAGCAGCATCAATGGTACTCTCTTGTGAAAGGCTTCAGAAATGTGAGTTTCCCTGGACTATTTGGAAAGTCTGAGGAACCCTTGCTCTTAGACTTTGAGGATTTTATTCTCTGCCCTTTTTAGCCCTCTGTCCTATCTTTTCTAAAAGGTCTTGATGCCTATGCAATTCTTAAATATAATAACTTGTAATTTTGGGGCCATAGTTGAAAGAGGATAACAATGTGTTACACCATTAAATGTTCTCTTTTATTAAGGGTTCAGAGGAAGAAATGCTTCACTCTGCTCTGCAATCATGCAGTCTAACAGAGTTGTTAGTCAAACTAGAGTGGATGATGTAGATCCCTAGATTGGAATAATTACATGGTGATACATAGCATCAAATATCACAAAGGGAGATTTAATACACAAACCTTAAATATTTGGTACAGATGCTGCAATAAGAATTCTAACGTTTAAATATGATAATTTTCTTCTTCTGCCTCCTCCTTTTCCCTATCTGGAGTGGCAATGGTAGCTCTTGGGTAGAAGTCATAGGGATGATTTTCATATTTGACATGCTTTTGTAATATTCAATCATCCATAATATGGTATCTCATTCCAGAAATGAATTTTTCCTCTGTGCTTTCTCAGAGTGCTTCCCTGGACACAACATCATGTTTTCCAAGTAGTAACACATAACTAGCCTTATGCCTGGATTTTCAATGCTATTTTGGCCTGGCTGCTTTATCTTGCTGGGGTTATTATTTCTGACCCATTTCATTCTCTAACCCTTTTTCTTTGTCTTCTCTGGGATTGAAGCCAATACTCATGACCACAGGTAAGGTGTGCTTGTTGTAGCAGGATTCAAATATCAAGCTTTGAAATGTAAATTTTTCCCAGCATCGATGGTAACAGTACCTGCATCTACATCAAGCTTGTCCCCGTGTCTTCATAACTGGCCATGTTGGCTGTTGTGGAGGCTGTGGAATTTATCTGTGGACTTGGTGTATGGTGAAGTTGCTGACTCTCTTGTGTTTGCCACAAAGACCATTTTCTTTGACATCTTTGGGATTTGAGGACTTAGGTCATAGAATCTGTGTCACATTTAAGGTTTGATAATAACATTTTATTTATTTTTAGCCACAATTAGATATGGATGTCTATGTTGTGACCCATCTCATAGTGCAAGGCTTTCCACTATTGATTTTCTTACATGTCAGTACTGAACTCTTCAGCTACTAAAGTAAAGTGTTTTATTTTAATGTAAGAAATCCATTAATATTTTTCTTTTTTCATCTGAGATTATGAAAGAAGGAGAAATCACTTTATAGCCAATTTTCTGGAATCAGGAATGACTTCCCCATCATTGGCAATTTTAAAACTAAGACTGGATGTTTTTTCCAGAAGATCTGTTCTAGCCATTATTTTGGGGGAGTTCTATGGCCTGTGTTATACAGGAGAATCATAGACTTTAAGGTCAGAAGGGACCATTATGATCGTCTAGTCTGACCTCCTGCACAACGCAGGCCACGGAATCTCACGCACCAACTCCTGTAACAAACCCCTAACTTATGTCTGAGGTATTGAAGTATCAAATGTGGTTTAAAGACTCAAAGGTGCAGCGAATCCTCCAGCAAGTGACCCGTGCCCCACGCTGCAGAGGAAGGCGAAAAACCCCCAGGGCCTCTGCCAATCTGCCCTGGGGGAAAAGTCCTTCCTGACCCCAAATATGGCGATCAGCTAAACCCTCAGCATGTGGGCAAGACTCACCAGCTAGACACCCAGGAAAGAATTCTCTGTTGTAACTCAGATCCCACCTCATCTAACACCCCATCACAGGCCATTGGGCATATCTACCACTAGTAGTCGAAGATCAATTAATTGCCAAAAGTAGTCTATCCCATCATATCATCTCCCCCATAAACTTATCAAGCTTTGTCTTCAAGCCAGACATGTCTTTTGCCCCCACTGCTTCCCTTGGAAGGCTGCTCCAGAACTTCACTCCTCTGATGGTTAGAAACCTTCATCTAATTTCAAGTCTAAACCTCCTGATAGCCAGTTTATGTCCATCTGTTCTTGTGTCCACATTGGTACTGAGCTTAAATAATTCTTCTCCCTCCATGGTATTTATCCCTCTGATATATTTATAGATAGCAATCATATCTCCTCTCAGTCTTCTCTTAGTTAGGCTAAACAAGCCAAGTTCATTGAGTCTCCTTTCACAAGACAGGTTTTCCATTCCTCGGATCATCCTAGCAGCCCTTCTCTGTACGTGTTCCAGTTTGAATTCATCCTTCTTAAACATGGGAGACCAGAACTGCACACAGTATTCCAGGTGAGGTCTCACCAGTGCCTTGTATAATGGTACTAACACCTCCTTTTCTCTACTGGAAATACCTCGCCTGATGCATCCCAAGACCACATTAGCTTTTTTCATGGCCATATCACATTGGTGGCTCATAGTCATCCTGTGATCAACCAATACTCCGAGGTCCTTCTCCTCCTCTGTTACTTCCAAGTAATGCGTCCCCAGTTTATAACAGAAATTCTTGTTATTGATCCCTAAATGCATGAGCTTGCACTTATCACTATTACTATTACTCCAGTTTACAAGGTCATCCAGATCTTCCTAGGAGGTCAGACTAGATGATCACAATGGTCTCTTCTAGCCTTGGAATCTATGAATCTAACTACAATATTGTGAACTTTTTACTATAGTTTTTCATCTCTTCATTATAAAACACTTTTCCTACAGTAAGTATACTGCATTTCCATATAATAGTGAACAAATGGTTTGTATACAGGAAAAAAATGTTGCTTATCAGAGGCCCATATCTGAGACATTATGGAGAGATTGCCCAAGGATCATCTGGCCCTCTGACTACTACTCCATGCTGCTCATCCTTGTGGGCACTAATGATACTGTGAGGTCTGACCCTAGGCAGATCAGAAGTGACTATAGGACTCTGGGAGTGAGGATGAAGGCATTGGGGGCAAAGGTAGTGTTCTCGTTGATTCTTCTGGTCAAGAGTAGGGGCCCAGACAGAGACAAACACATCCTGGAAGTGAGTGCATAGCAGCATGGATGGTGTTGCCAGAAGGGCTTTGGTTTGTTCAGGAAGGACAGGCTGGAAAAAGGTTAAGTGTTACCTTGTATATCAAAGATGTATACACTTGCACTGAGACAGAAGCGGCATGCAGCCCTGTTGAAAGTCTTTGAGTAAAGAGAAAAGGGATAAAAAACAAAGCTGATATCATGATAGATGTCTACTATAGACCGTCTAACCAGGAAGAATAGGTAAATGAGGCTTTTTTTTTTAACTACTAACGAAATAATCCAAAACACAGGAGTTGGTAGCGATGTGGGACTTCAACTACCCGGATGTCTGTTGGGAAAACAATACAGCAGGGGGATGCATTGGAGACAACTTTTTATTACAAAATGTGGAAAAAGCAACTAGGGGAGAGGCTTCTCTAGATTTGATTCTGAAAGACAAGGAGGAACTGGTTGAGAATTCAAAGTGGGTGAAAGTGATCAGGAAATGACAGAGTTCATGATTCTAAGGAATAGTAGGAGAGAAAACAGCATTATAAAGACAATGAACTTCAAGAAGGCAGACTTTAGCACACCAGTAGGTAAGATCCTGTGGGAAGAAAATCTAAGGGAAAAGAGTTCAGGAGAGTTGGCAATTTTTCAAAGAAAAATCATTGAGGGCACAAGAGCAAACTATCCCAGTGCATAGGAAAGAATAGAAAGTATGGCTTACTCAGGAGATCTTCAATTACCTGAATCTCAGAGTCATACAAAAAGTGGAAATTAGGTCAATTTTTGAAGGATGAATATAAAAAAATTCAGCAAAATGGGCAATCTCCATTGAACTTAATATTAAAAACACAAATAATGGGACAAATCTTGATGATTTTACTAATAAGGCAATGGGACTTCTCCTGTGAGTAGGAAGAACAAGATTTCACCTAACATATTGAAAAGGAATACAAAAGAAAAGGAAAATACAAAAAGCAGATGCTTCTCAGATGATATTTTCATTCTCAAATGTTTGTAGCCATAGTGATCACCAAGAGCAGGAGGAGAGTAGCTTACTAAAAATATTCATTAGTGTATCTAAAGTGATATTGTGTTATCCACATGATAAGCAGAGTTTCAATGAATGAAACTCCTCTCCAATCTTTCCAGAAGCAATGTTGTGGTTATTAGAGTTGAGTGCACTCAGTAACTAGAAACTTGGGTGAGCTTCTGTGTTGCGCCGCTAAAAGGGGCAGCACAGAACTGGGGGACAGGCTAAGGTGACTGTAACCCACCTTTGTGCCCTCTGTATTCTTGTCTGCTCTCGGGGCTGGAGCCCTCGAGGGCTGCCTCAGCTATGGCAGCCTGTCACCACCAGCATGTGGGCAGTTGCACATGCTGTGGTTCCACCACTTTTTATGCTGCTATGACCCTCCATCCCTCGCAGCCCCTGCCCCCCGCACATCCCCCACACCAGAGTTTGTGGTGGGGTCCCGTGGCTGTTTCCCTCAGCTTCTGCACAGGGAGATTTCTCACCTGGACAAATCTGGGGCTTTTAAGGTCCTTTTCTGCCTCTCTTCCCCTTTGCGTGTAATACATCAATTGGGTTATCTGTGAAAAGTTTTTATAATAGCAGATATTTCACTAATTGCATATCTCTCAATTAGAAAAATGTTTAGTAATCCAGTGAAGAAAACTAAAGTATTATCCCTTCAAATCTAAGCAATGCTAAAAATATTTAGCAATTCCAGACAACAAAAACAAAACAAATCCACAAAATAGAATATATGTATGCTCAGCAATGTTTGGGAAATAAAAGGCTACTAAATGCAATTGCAAAACAATTTTAATTGGCTACCCCTTTAGGTCTATCATTTGTTTGATAAATTTCAGATGCCACTGCAGTTTAATTACATCAACATAAAGATGCTTAATTGAAGTTGCAGGAAGATAGCAATTTGCATTGCCCATAATTTCTTAAGTTGCCAAGCATTTGGCATGGCAATCAATAGAACGTGATGCCTGACTATTTGAAGTTGATCATAAATCACTTAGTATTGACTGTTTACACCATATCCTCAACACAATGTATTACAGCTAAAGTCAGTTAGTTGGCCAGGAAAGTGGACATGGATATGTACCTTTATGGTGCTATGTACATATGATTAATATAATAATAACAATAAAAATAGAGTATCTCCATATATTTTGCTGTCCTTATGCTGTTTTCTATGCTCACATATCATTCAATGATTCTTTCAATTGTCATAAGCAAAATACAGTTACTACATTTTTACTTATGGTATTAATGTATGGATGTTTCCTTGTGCCCTTATTCCACTTTGGCAAGTGGTAGATACCAGCGACTTGGACAATTTAATGTACCATTTCTAGACACCCACATACCATACATCATTTGAAAGCTTATTATGTTCTCTTTAAGATGAGGTACGATGTGGAGTTATCAAATGGTTCCATTATCATAGGAACAGAGATAAACAATGACACCATCAACATGTTAAATGATCACATTGAACTATTTTCACTCATTTGTTAGTTTAATAACTCTGTGTATTAGTTCAAGACATAAAATTGGATTTCTGTTGTGACCTCAAAGCATCACAATAATAATCTAAGGGGTAAAACAAAATCAAATAGTAAATTTGTACAGGCATCACTGAATTGTAATAGCTCCGGTGACATTTCTAGTCAACATCATTATCATCATCTTGGCCATCATTATGATCTCTGAGAGTGCGTGGTTTCCCACAATCTTCATTGCCTTGGCATGTACACAGTTCTGTGCAGGGAAGATAGTTCTGACTACAAACTTGGTTGATTGCGCAGTGACCGGTACTGGTACAGGCATAAGTAAGGTCTTGTAAAAGCTCAGATGCCCTGGAGCAAAGCCCCACAGGCCTAGAACCAAGGCAGATACCATCTCCAGGCTGCCACCCAGCAGCAGCTGTAACCAGTCTGACCTCTACTTCCCATGACCTGCTGTGGACAGAGACCATGAGAAGTTCCACCTCAAGGGTTTCGCAGACAGCAGCCCCAGGGCTCCTGATTGGCTCCCTGCCCTATATAAACCCAAGGGGCATTCCAGGAAGTGTCCAGTCAACAGTGTGGATTATCTGTAGCTCCATGACCATTCCTGTTCTATGCTCTGGAACTCCTGGCTTGACCTTCATTTGTTTTGCACTTTGTCTCCTGACTTAGACCCTGAAACCTGCTTTGGACTTTGACTCTCAGTATCAACCCTGGCCTGGAACTGACTACAAACTCCTCGGCTACTCCTAGCTTCAGGTTTACCCCTGCTTTGACCCTTGGCCCTGACTGCCCTTGTTGGGAGCCTAACGCCTTGAAGAATACAGGAAGTAGTTCATCATCCATCTTTTTCCATCCATGTTGCAATGGTGATCCAGTACCCGGTTTATCTATGTGCAAAGACATCCAAATCTTTGTTTGCCAAGATGCTTTCTTGACATGCTCTTCAGAACTATCTTCACATGGCGGGAGTTTGGCCAGTTACTTGTCCTTTGTGATGGCTAGCTTGAGGCACAAACTATTCAGGTCTCTATGAGTCTCCTTTTCATTCTCTCTCTCTCTGATCATACAGCACTGCTATCAACTTCCTTGTTACAGAAATTGCAGCTTGTCCATTACTCTCTCCCAATTTCACATGATCTCCGAAGCAGTAAGCTCCTTTTGTTTTGACAACATTAAACACAGATTTTTTCCCCCAATTTCAAATAGGGTCACATCCTGATAATGATAAATGATAGTGATAGACAGAGTTACATCCTGATAACGCATGTACAGCCGGGAGTATGTTGCAGAAGTGAGGAGTGAGTGAGTCCGAAATCGCACACAGGTATGAAGCCGTGCTTGTCAGTTGTGCTGGTAATTGTACCTGTTTCAATCCACATGTTAGCTATGTGTTTCAGTTCTGGAAAATAGTGAACAGCATGGACCAAAATGTCCATATGACGTGACCTAATTACTATGGTTCCTTTGACACCAAGAAACCCAAAGCCATATTGGCACATCCAGCACAGCAGGCAGCAGAATCTTTGTGTCTGCTTCCTCTTTAGTACTGTACAAGTCTTGGTTTTCTTCAACACCTGTACAGATGGCCTTTGCTACTTCACCATTGGAAAAGCCTCCAGCAAGGAGTGTTTGTGTTGGATGTGCTCCTACACTCTCAGGTGCATTTTGAACCATATGTTCACAGAACAATTTTACAAGTGACTGCTCGGTGGATGCCACATTTCCATGGAGACATAAGATGTCCACCAATCACCTGGCATTTCTTGCATCCATACTTAGATACTGTCAAGCTCTGTCTTCCTGCAGTTTTCAGAGTTACTGTTGTTGTATCTGTCAGAAACTTTGATTACAGAATTAGGTTTGTCAAATCCTTTTTAGAACCTGTCTCAAGTACTCAGGAGCCAATTCATCAAATGTGTGCATTTTGTCTCCAGCCAACATCTGTATGACAGCCATGGTATCTCTCATGTACACTGTAGTTTCTTTGTTGCATGCTCTTAGCTCATGGATTCTTTTGCCTGAGCTTCCAGCTGATGTCCTAATTCAGCTTAGTCTGTTCTTCTCACTGTTCCATCAGCATGGAAGAAGGACATAAGCACAAGTCCTATTGGGTGACTAAGAAGAGTTTCCATTGAAACATCATCTCTGTGTCTTGCTAGAGACAAAGCTCTGCAGGAAACAATGTCTGGACTGATAGCTGCTGTGATTGTCCCTCTCTTGCCAGAGCTAAATTTGATTTTCTTGGCTATGTCAGCAAATGTTTTGATGCCAGATTCCTTGCTGAAGAAGCTACGTGTCCCATCAGTATCAAGTGCACCTCTCACAAATCTCTTATTTGTTCTTCACCAACATCTGCTATTTTTAGTAGAGACTCAGGGACATCTGATGTTACATGCAGTCCAGTAAATATGTTAATAAGCACCTCTGGATGGGATTCAGATTCAAATAAGTTTGTCATATTGTCGATGACATAGTTGATAAGAGCTGTAACATGCTTTTCACCCCTCTTCAGTGCAGAGGCAAGTACTTATTTGTGGACTTTATCTTCATTACTTCTTGTTAGGCCTCTTCTTTCTCTCAAACCTTCTGCAGATCCATAATATGAAGCTGTGTTTTGTCATATCTAACACTAATACTGACCTGGGCATGCACAGGCAATTACAGATTAAAACATTCTACCAGGAAGACTAGATGCTACATTGTATGTACAAATGTTTACAAATGGAGGAGCAGTACATTAGGAATTCACTTACATTTATATCTACCCACGATTCAGTACAAACTATTGCATTTTACAGCTATTGGTGCACAGCCTTCAGTGTGAGACTGATCTCAATAAATTTCAATTGAAAATTTAGAAAACTATTATAATCACTTAGGAGACACATTGACAATTAAGAATGTGATGTGAAAACATTTCATGTTAGTATATTGCAAAATGTTGATTTTTGCCACATGCTAAATAGTTTCATTATTTCTGAAAAGAAAAACTTGCCCATGCAAAATCAATACATCTTTTAATGCACTGTTATTTGGTAGGTTTGACCAGTAAACACCACATTAAGGTGTTGAAACTAACTTAAACTGTAAAACCTGTAATCATAATCATGTTGCAGTGTTTCTAGAACTGTGGAGAAAAGACACTTTCTCATTTTGCATAACAATGTTTCACCTCACCTACAGGCTTCGGCACCACCAGACAGCTCCGTATCATGCCTAATTTAAATGGACAAAAAATAGCTTTCAAATGATATATGATGTGGGTGTGTGTAGGGTGGGTACATTGAGCTCCAGAAACATGGTCCTCTTTGAAGAATTGCCACATGCCTATTTGATTATCTACATAATGCAATGGAGTTGCATGAATAACTCAAGTGTTTCACAGATAGTCACACAGTGATGGGCTGCCAAAGAATTATATACATATACTGCTCTTTTATATTCAGGTTTTGACAGGTTACCATATCCTACAGCTAGATCCTCCCCAAACAATCAGAAGACCATGGGCAAGTGAAAGAGTCATCTTAGCTTTGTCCTTTTTCTGCCCTAATGAGAAGCCATATTTGGTCAGATGATCTGCTAGATGCCTTGCTCCTATGTGGGCCAGTGAGGAAGTGGATCTGCTTCAGGAATTGTTTATTCCACTAGAAATCCATTCTGAAAAAAGTCTGTAACACAGGGCAGAGTACATTTAAGCATGTTTTTTTCTCGTTATGAAAACTGACAGGTAAAGTTCAGGGAGGATATTAGTCTAAAATAATTCACAACAAGTAATGCATCACAGTGTCACAGTAGGAAGAAATGAGGTGGACTACATTAAACTAAATAATGAGGTAAATAAAAAAAATTTGATACCCTGAAGTCCATCAAAGTAGGAGGGTTTGCTCACCAACTGAGGTGACTGCATGAGGTCACAGGTTTTGAATTCATATGATCAAAACAGCTCATCTTCCATCATTGCATGGCACCACAGCACATGGTCCAGGGAATAGAATGGGAACAAGAGGATAAATGTATCTGAAAGGTGTCCATGTCCACAAGCCAAGTCCACTGTGCTCCCAACCACATGGCCTACTCACACACACTGCCGTAGACTGCTAGGAGGGTAGAAGTAACTTGCATGGCCATTCTGGCTTGGTAAGGAAGGAGTGGCAGGCGCTCCCTTCCTCCATGGAGGGGAGGAAGATGTACCAGTGCCTGCCCATTTTTCCCTCTCTGGACCCCTGAAGAGAACCTAGCAAGGGTACAGATCTCCTTGTAGAGGAAAGATGGCAGATAAGAGAGTCCTAGCTAAAATAATTCTTCTTCCATTAGGTGCTGGTATTGCTCCACCTACTGATGAGAAGACTTGGCACCTCATACACTCTATAACCTGGCACCAGCATCTTCTCTTGCTCCCACTTCAATTTTTCTGCCTGAAGAGTACCTATTTCAGGAGCCAGAATAAAAACAGTAAGTAAGGGCGTGCTGTGAAAGCTAAGCTCCTCCACGCCCAGGAGAGAGAAGAGGGGGTAACTATCCCTATGATTTTAGTAAAAGAGAACAAGCTGAATTTCCACACTCTCCCCTTTACTTTAACACCTGCTGAGGTGCTTTAGGTTGTTGTACTAGCCACCGTCAAGCCACCGTCTTCTGTGAGGTTTTATACAAAGTCAAAAGCCATTTTGAAGATCAGCATCCGTCTTGAGGAACTAATATCAAGATAAGACTCTCTCTAAGGTCACTGGCTCAGAACAGATAGATTGCTGGGAAGATATCAAGGCAAAATAGAACGGAGTAGAAAATTCCAGTGAAACATTGGTTCATTGGTATTTGCTAAATCAAAAAAAAAATCAGACCGTTTCATGGAGACAACTTGATTTCATTGAAGTTCTGATAGGACAAAGGCAGCGGTTTCATTGCCTGATTTCCTGCCAGATTGCCTGCCCAGCTTCTTGGCAGCCTGCCTGGTGGTCTGTTGGGGAGCATATGTTTCCAGGGTCCATGGCTCTAAGGCAGCCAGCCAGGCAGAGAATTTTAAAACATTTGGGTTTTGTTCCTAACTGGATCAAAACCAAATTTCAAAGTATCAAAATCTTCCATGAAATGCAGTTACCTTTGTCTGCACAGCTCTACTCAGAAGCTAAATTTTGCTGGGCTTGTGTCAAGGAACAATCCCCTCTGTGCTTAGTCATTCAGCAGCTCTAGTTTGCTGGGCTTATGGGCGAGCACTGGTCTTTGTGAGCTCATTGGCTCAGCACCTGTCACTTCCTGGGCAGATGCCAAGGCACAGACTTTTTCCAACATGTATTATCTCATCCATTTTAATGGCCTACTGATGTCATGGCAAAGGACCCAAGTTATCGACCCAGCTCCTCTACCTTGCTGGTATGAAGTCAAAGGAAAACACACCGTGAAATCACTCGCTCAGCCCCTTAAGCCTGGGCTGATTTCAGGGCTCTGACTTCTCTAGGGTCTCTGGCCCAGCAGCTCTAATGTACTGCACTATTATCAAGGTGCAGGCCTCTTTGAGGTCACTAGCTTAGCAGCTGTTGCACGCCAGGACTTTGTAGATTACTGGTTCAGTAACTCTGTCTTTCTGGACTCACGTCAAAGCTTCTGTGAGACCTTGCTGTATTGAAGCCCAGGAACAGGTGTTTGTGAAGTTACTGGAACATTCCCCTCTAGTTTTCTGAGTTTATGTTGACAGGGCCATTCTTTTTCCTGTGGATTCGGTAGGGAAGGGGAAGTGGCAAGGTATCCCTTCTCTCATGGAGAGGTGGAAGAGTTGGAAGTTGCAGGTTCTCCCCTCTTTTCCCTAGTCAGCTTAGGGACAGATCTCCCTATAGAAGAAAGGAGGCAGATAATGGGATCCCAGCTTGGCTAATTCTTCTCACATCAGAGTTGATGCTGCCCTTCCTACTCTCAGGGAGACTGAGAGGTCCATAAATTCCCCAGCCAGACAACAGTTCCTCCTGCTGCTCCCACTGCAGAGTCTCCCTCCAGAGTTCTTCATCAGCTAAAAAAGAGGTAGGATAGGGAAAAAGTACTTGGGAACTGAGCTCTGTTGTTAAGGGGAAGGAAGGCAGAGTGTCCTAAGCAATACCCCATCCTCCCCAAAACCTAAACCCATAAGGATATGGGCTCCATCTTTTTTACATAGTGCTGGAGCAAGGTGCAATAAGCAGGGGTTCAATAAGTCTTGGAGCCCCACACAAGTATAACAGTAGGAGCTTGGATTTGCATAGGGCTGTTTAGAGAAGTACCGGGGAGCTTATTTGCATGTGTTCCCTCCTGCTGAATGGCTTCACACCTCTGAAGTGTGGATTGATAGTGGATCCTCTTTTCCCTACCTCCATGCACACTTTGGCCTTGGTGCCCAAGATTGGTCAGCTCAGTGGTAACTGGAGGTAACATTTTCAAAAGTTCCTAAGTCACTTGGGAGCTAAATCTGAGTGACTTTCAAAGACAATTATGTTCCTAGGTGCCTACATCTCTTCAGAAATTGAGATATAGGGTCCTACATCACTTAGATGCTTTTGAACATTTTACTCCTAATATAGATTACAGGTTATGCACATTACTGACACAAATGCAGTACATTTTAAAGTAGACTCTAGTAGATTTACCACATTTCAGTTGAAATGAATTTAAATTTTTAACACAGATGAACTAATTGCAAATTTAGTTTTTAATTAAACAGGATGTTTGATTTATATAGTTTAAAATTAGATTTAAAAGGACAACAGCTTAACTATATTTAGAAAAATATAGTGTAACATTAACAAAGCAAGCTACAAGAGCTGATACTTTATCAGCATGACATACTACTATTAATTTGACTGTGAAACTTTCAAGAAATAAATAACCTCATTTGAAAAATTCTGATGCCTTCATATATCACCCATAATTTGTTTTAACCATTCATTGCAGAGTAGAGTACTTAATAGTTAGCCTCCTGTTTACTGGAACCATCAAAAGTAAATTTAGCCTGTTTGAGCATAGATGGGAAAGAAGCTGTCTCATTTTTTATGTTGCAGCCAACTGCATTATATTATATTTAAAATGCTACTTTTATGAATTATAAACCATATTTCCTAATAATTACTATAGATAGAAACAAAATTTAGTGTATTTTATAGTGTTAGTACATTTTGTTCTATTGTAAACCATATTTCCTGATAATTACTATAGATAGACAAATAATTTAGTATATTTTTATATGGTTAGTACATTTTTATAGTATGGTAAACCATATTTCCTTATAATTACTAAAGAGATAAAAATTTATATTTGTATAGGGTTAGTACATTTTTATTACTGTACAATTTCTGCAGATTAAGTACTTTGTACTTTTTCTTTTTAAAGCAGTCACATTTCCTCTGGAACCACTTTTTTATTATTTATATAATTTACAGATGATGGCTCCATACACTTGTTTTCCTTCTTTTGCATTTCATAGTTTCTATATAAATGTATGTCCTGCTAATTCTGAAAGAAGAACAAAGCATCTGGGAGACATTGTAGAAGTTAATGACAGTGTTAAAATGATGACAGATTGCTTTAATGGTAGATATGCACTTAATTGGAGGAAGTATAACAAAATGTGCTATTTCATACTACTAAAAAGAGTCAGTCAGGAGCCATCACCCATTTACAGTCTTGTGTTAACCCAAATTGCAATGCACGTATAGTGTGATAACTGATAGACATTGCTAGGCATGTATTCATGTACTGTACATTCATTCCGACAACCCATTAAATAGTGTTTGTTAACCTTTAATTCAGATGTCTGCAATAAGATAATATAATGTAAAACACAAGTCAATGGAGGGTCGTAAAACTGTTTCGGCTACAGCTTTTATTAGCCTGTTATTCAATGCAGAATGCAGCTACACCCTGAAGCAAGTCTTGTATAAAAGTACGATATCAATATATTATGATACAAACTCAACCTATAAAATCAATGACAAGTATTATGTCTGTTGCTATCACCTTCTAAAATATAGATACTATTTTTAATGGATGCAACTGTGTTAGACTCTACATCACTGTGCTACTAACTTAACCCTTTAGGTATGGAACACACTTGTATGGCCCCTGGATGTGCACTGGAGGGTGCTGCAAAAATCAACAAAGTATAATTGGCAACAGGCTATTTAAATGTTCAACCCGTTTTAAAATGGAATTGAATCAGAACAAGATTCTATTCCAAAATGCATTGGTGGGCTGACTGGCCATTGCTCTGCACCTTTTGCAGTTACCTGAAACAGTGCAAAGTGTATGCAAATGTTACTAACTCAGAATGCTAGCATTTTACTCACTGTTTGCATTGATTAAAACAAATGCACAAGTTGCAGTGCCACAGAGAATCAGGCCCGGAAAAACTGGTTATGGTGATTTGTGTTCAGTTAAATAACTACTTACTGTCAATGAAGCAAACAAGAGTTACAATAGCCCACCTTAATTGATTACTCTCATTCGAGTTGGTATGACAACCCCCATTTTTTCATGTTCTCTGTGTTTATATATATATCTTCCTACTGTATTTTGGAAATACTGTACTCCTTCTGTATGGAACAATTGCTACATATAGAGTTCAGATAATTGGATAAATCAGATAAACTCTGGATACGCAAACATATTTGGGGGTCTTAGCTAAAGTCGAACAGAACCTCCACATCTTTTGATGCTGGCCCATCACTGATCATTAATAATGTGAGATTACGTACCTTTATTTATTCTTGTAAATAACGTCAACTCTTCCTATTAAGATCAACTCCTCACACCTTGTCAACTGCTTTATTAGCATTGTTGGCAAGTTCTGCAGAAGCTTTAATTAACCACTCGTCATAATTATGGCTAGTTTCCAAAATGATCAAGGTAAATAATTTACGCAAGGTTTATAAAAAAAGCTTTTACTTACTGAAATACTGTATCTAACAAAAACTTCTTAAACACTGTCATGCTGCCTGGAGCGGCTCACAAACATGGGTGTCAACCTCAGGGAAGACTGTTAAACACCAGGGCACAAACCCCAAACTGGTTGTGTGTTCTATAATTAGATTTCACCAATCAAGTATCAATTATAAAATTCTCAAGTACCATAACAGTCTTACCATGGGGCCACAAACAGTCCCCTTGGGCACTCTGGTCTATCTTGCCACCCAGGCAAGCCTGCTTTTGTGCTGGATTGTCCTTTATACCAAAACTCACAACAATATTCAGGTTAGTCCCAGTCCCAAAGGACCAGTCACTTACCACAGGTCACTTGTACCTCAGATCTCTCACCAAAGACAACGCTTATAGACAATCCTGTAATAAATGAAATAAAGATTTAACAAGGGAAAAGAAATAAGATAGTTATTTACGTGGTTAAAGCAGGTAAACATACTCACACAAATGAGTTAAAGATTTAGGTTTCAAACAGAAGTTGCTGTAACAGAAGTTGCTGTAATATGCAAGCTCTATATATGCTTAGGGCTAACCCATGCTAAACAGCTTGGGGATCTCTTGATTAAGTTTAGAAATAATGCCCTCTCCAAATTCCAAGCAGCATAGTGATACAGTTCCTTCTGGTCAGGGGATTTTTATTCCCTTCCCACCAGAGTTCAAACTGTGATGGGATGAGTATTGTGCATTTCCCTTCTTCCTGGGCATTGGGGGAGAAATCAACAAAGTCTTTTCTCCACTGATGTTCCATAATGGTTCATCTAAAAGCCTTTTTCTGTTGGGCAGGAGATGAAACCTCACATGGTAAACTAGTATTTCACACTTGGTAATACCTGTCTCCCGACCCTGCGGGTCTCCAGCTTCATAGTAAACACTTTTATAGTTACAAAGCAAACACTTAAATAGTACCTTATAACATGGGTATAGATATAAGTGAGATCAATACATGCAGCAACTCACAAGCATTTCATAAAGTCCAAACCGTAAACACATTCTTATAAACTTAATATCTATTTTAACAATGCTAACACACAGGTTCCCAGCTCTGCATTTGTCAGTGTTCAGTGAGGCCTAGGGGCCTTGGCATGAGCTGGCAACTGGTCTGCCAGCATCACAAGTACATATAGAAAGATAATTAAACTTTTCAGTGCACATAACATTTGGAAGTGAAAAGTAAAAAACAAAAAAGTGGACAATTGAATAAGCTCCGGTTGATGATGGACATTAAACAGGCTGTGAGGAACACTGAGTGCAGAAGTTAGTTTTAACTACACTTTTTAATATTTTTCCTCTCTGATGAATTCTCTTGGTAAATCCTGGTTCAGCCAAAGGTATTCCAGAATGAGACATAGTGTAACACCAGATACTATGGACTGCATGTGTTGCAATGAGATTGGTATCTGTGGTGTCACTGTGATGTCATCACTCTTAGTATCTTCAGCAGACTAAGAAATATTAAGAGAATGTCTCAGAAGGAAAAGGAATTTTAAAGAACTCAGTTAGAATGTATTTCTGTACCAAATGCATCTCCCCACCTCTGTGCTGAAAGCTTCCAAAATTATTTTGCTTAAAACTGTTTTCATTTTTCTTTATAGCTCAGTTTTAAAAGGTGGGCTTTTCAAAAGCAGTCAGCATTGGCCAAATGCTGCTGAACCAGAGCCATAATAATTGCTAATGTTGCTAAAAACTATTTTCATGAAACCTTAAACTTTTATTCTGCCCTCAGTACATGAATGTCATTCCCATTACCCTTAATTAGTGTTCTATGTGCTCCTTGAGAGGAAAATAGACCCTTTAGCTATCAATTGTGACTTTTGAAACAAAAAAGTCATAACCTTTTTGAGTTTCTGGTTGAAATAACTACAGTCTAAATTCAGTTAACAATTGTGGCAGATAGGACTCAATATAGAGCACTAGAAATATTGTAAATATGAAAATGGTGGTTGATTTTTTTTGAATGACATCTAAGAGTGAGATAAACATTTATAAACATTTCAGTTCTTTTTAACATTGTTTCCTGTCTTTTCCAGCTATCAGTCTTCAAGATTAACCACCTGACTTCTGTGGAATATTCCAGGTGTATTCTGACACACTGTACACAATTGCTTTCCTGGCATATGCATGTTACCAGGTGTGTTTTAAAGTACCACAGATTTCTATTGAATATTAATGGATAGTAGCACTGAAAATATGGTGGAAAAAGAGTCTTAAACGTTTGTATTTATAGCTATTTACCTACCTACACACTATAGTAGTGATTGCCCCTGATAACTATAGGTGCCATGGCATACAACTAAATATCATAATAAAGTATTCTAATTCCCCTTCTTCACTTTCTTATTGGAAGTCCAACCTATAAGGTGTTACGCTCCTCCAAGAAATGTCTTATGATACTGGGCTCAAATTTTCACTTTTCAGAGTGCTATATCTCAGCCCAAAAGCAGGGTGTGTGTGTGTGTGTCTGTGTGTGTGTGTAGTTTTGCACAAAAGTGGTTGAAGGGTATTTTATCATGAGGAGAACAGTATTGTGAAAAAGAAAACATTTGATTTTAATTTCAACATCTCTCATGTCTCAACAGTTAGCGTTAGAATGCTGAAACCTGGCTTAGAAAAAGCCATTATTGAGGGGACGTCCAATGAAAATTCAGTTTGACTTGATTGAGTCATGAGCATATAAAAATCTGACTCTTTGCACACACAGTGCATGTTGGAGACCTTGTGCCCACTAAGTGAGGTGGCACAGCCAAAGACTGCCATGCTGTGAACAATGTAATGAAGGCGAGCAGTATGTGAAGTGGTGATTCACAGGATCTGGACCAGGCTGTGTTTCACCTATGTTCAGCCATAACCAAGTTTATCAGCCATTGTGTAGAAGAGCATAAAGAGTGGCTGTGACGGGAGCTGAAAGCAATAAAGTGGCATATTCATGTTATATTAGATAATGCAGGAACCTTTCTTCTGAACAGCTTAATCAGCAAAACAACTGAGAGTAAGACAGGTACTATAATTCAGTGTCTTCTGCAAGATGAATGCTTAATTTCATCTTTATCAAGTGCTTGCAACACTATTCCTCAGACCAGTAGGATAAACAAGTATTGAAGGAGACACTGGGAGCACTCATTGCAGGGGTTTAGGTACCTCAGACCACCTTAATACGTGTATGTGCACACATCTACATCTAGACTTTTATTTAATTCATGATGAGACAATATCATCTACTTTCATGATCGTCCTCCTAACACTTCTCCCAGAGTGAGGTAATGCAGATGACACCAGAAGAGGCAACAGCAACAATAGTTACAGCATGACTTCTCAGGCATTACTCTGAAAGCCTGGAAAGTCAGGCTGTGACCCTAAAATGCGTGGGGTCAGTGGAAAAGTCACCAGAGCTAAAAAATGACAAGATCACCTGAACTACATCCCCAATCCTAATCTTCTATTCAAAAGCCTAAAATGATCAAGAATATTAGGCATCACCTCATACAACTGATCATTTTTCTCAGCACTGGTTTTACCTGAATATGAAGGGGCAGATTCAACACTGCCTTGTGGTCCCTTTGTGCTGGCTATACCGGTTTGCCAAGGATAAAGGGTGGGCCTAACACCCATGTGGTGAATAGCATGAGGAGACTATATGCCAGGTTCAGAACCCATACCATCAACTCTGCACTGCTCCTGCAGAAGACTCCGTCATAAAGAATGTTCCAAGGTAGGCTGGGGGGCATATTGGGGATAGGCCAGAGGATTGAGGGGATAGATCAGAATGAGGAAGAGGTTGGCTGGAGTGCTCTTGTGCCTCAGTGATTCCTCTCAGAGCTGCCTTAGTGTATGCCGAGGCCCAATTGTTCCCTGGAGGCCATGAATAGGGGTGGTGTATGCTGCCTCCCCTTGGTCCTGTGAATTCATCTGGAAGCTGTTAGTCCACTAGTATTTCAAATGCTAGCAACCAGTGCCAGTGAAAATCACATGTAAATTAAATTATAATGGACCAAATTCATCACGAATAAGAAAGCCATACATTTATGTGGTGGCCCCTTAGTAGCGCAGTAGCTGCACTACTCAGGGGGCCACCACATAAAAAAACCAAACATATCCCTGGCTGGAGAGTGGGGCATGCATCTATTATGATACTTTTATCATTTGCTTTCAGACAGTTTTGAAAACTTATCTTCAGCAGCATCTCTTAGGGCATGAATTTTCATACACTTGGGCTTAGTGTATGATTTTCTAATCTTTGTTGTAAACCATCTCTCTTTCCTCTGTATAGTAAATAAGATCTAGTGGATACACACTGACTAAAATATCCCCAAGACACTCCCTTTGGTGTTTTTGATTTGCGAGACGCTGCTCTTTGCTATACTTTTAATCACTGATTTAGTTTGATGTGGTACATTCTGGTAAGGTAATACCATCTGTGGACATTTGGTTTTCCATTGATATGCTGCTGAATGACTGCATCTTGCCAGTCACTGCAAGAGTAAATTTACAAATGTATCTAGAAGAGCTTTTTTCTTATCAGAAGCTGTGCATTTTCAGAGAGCAGTATAGTACAATTCCAAAATGCACTAAAAGATGCATGGAATAACTAGTGCTGCATATTCCAGTCAGCTACGACATGAAATATGGTCTTCCTCAGATTCCTCTTCTTTTATCTCCAATATTAGTGCCAACAATGCATGACTACACTATGGAAGACCATAGAGTAGCAATGTAATAAAGTGGTTCTGACTCTAGCTGGTCTCAGATTGACCTGATGGGGCTCTGAACACCAATGAGTGTTTCACTGCCCTCCAGCCAGTGCTGTGCAGTCCTTAGTTTGGAGAGCTGCCATTGGTAAATCCAGCTTTGCCTTGAAATCATGACATACATGGTCTGGCAATTTACTGCCAGTAGCCTCCTTGTTTTCATTCTCACTGGGCCTATTGGTAAACATACCAAAACAAACATAAAACAGGTGAGCTGGTCAATTCATAGTAAGGTGTCCACCAGATCTATTTGCTGTGAGTATGCCCTGAAATGCACAATAAGGAATGGTCAGCATGTGACCCATGCATGCTTGTTGGAATGGGATAAAAGGAATGACAGTCTGGTCCCATGCCATGGTGGTTGGGAAATGAATGATGTGTAAAATGGTGGTTGGAAGAGGGATGATATGCCTTGTCTCTCAGCCCTCTGTTCTATGCCAATGGGGTTTATATCCAGGGGATCTCAGTGTGATTTGGGGATTTCTTTGTATAGCACCTTGTCCTGCAGGCCCCTAGAGGACTAGTGGTTAGGCTCACTAGTTTGAATTCAGTTGTGGACAGTTAGGACACTCTCTTTTATAACTAATAAGGAGGGGCTATAAGGAAGCCAAGACAAAAGAGGCTCCCATCACCTCCTCCTCACCTTTCAATTGCTACCTGATCTTACTTCAATTGAATAAAGTTGCAGCCTTTTGGCCATTGTAAAAATATACATCTGTGTCTATCCCCAATATTTGTCATCATCACACTAACATATGAAGCTATAAAATACAGGGGTTTGCACTGAGATTTCGGGCCTTTGCTTGGTGGGTGGCTGTGGGGTTTTTTTCCTGCAAGGAGTATAGCACGGGTCAGGTAGCCGAGTGTCAGGGTTCACCTGGAGACCATATTGACCATGCAGGGAGAGGCAAAATGAGTTCTGCTGACTGATTGTGACTGCTGCAGCTTTTTGCCCCACCACGGGTATAAAAAAGGAAGAGGAGTGACCCTTTGGTCAATGGAATCTAAGGTATGAGGCTGAGCAGCCCTAAGAGAAGAACCTCAGAAACAGCCATGCTGGGAGAGAAGGCTGGGGCTACAGTTTATGTTATTTATTTTGTGTTACCTTATTAATAAAGCCAAACCCTAGGAAGGGGTGAGATTTGACTCTAAACAGCATGTATAGATTGTCTTTGGAGCAGATTGGTAATGCTACCTATCCACAGGCCTCTTGAGTCTCCTGATCTGATCTATGATGTCTGTGGATTGCTCTCAGGATGACCTGCAGCTAGAATAGTTCACCCTTCCTGAAGAGTAAGGAGTTTACTTTGAAAATATTTTCCTCCAAATCCACATGACACCTTTATATAAAAAAGTAAGTTTTCTTTGTCTTTTATGATTTCTGTAAATATTAAGTGCTAGTCTTAATGCCATCCAAATCATAGTAAATATCCAACATGTACACTGAGTCAGGAATATTTTCTGCAGCTTATCTCATTCATGCATTTAAATGAATAGCAGGATATTGAAAGTAAGTCTATTTACTATGTTCGTGCTTAAGTCATCCCTTTGTTATATAGGGCTCTAAATGTTTGATGTATTTCTTGAAAGAGCCTCCCAAACAACAGAATATCAGTATGAATTTAGGCAATAGTTTTGAGGTGCATTGTTAATACCTGGTATACAGTACTTCTCTCAGCCTTCAAGACCTTTTTCCCATTGCCCCATTTTAATATATGCATTTTTGCACTCATTTATAAAGAAAACTCTGGTATTCGGAAATGCTGATATTCTCTGCAGAGGAGGAAATGAAAGAAACATAGTAAAAGATCAATTCTAGATCCCCGACTCAGGGAAAATTCTTCAGTGAGAGTTTTGCCTGAGTAAGAAGTGAAGGATTGAGAGCTCTAAACCATTCAGCTGATATGTTTCTTTCAAACTCGGCAAAAAAGACAATCAATGGATTGTTCTGAGTGATAGTGATAAAAAAAGGGGAAATAGATCTTATGCACAAAGGAATTCTTTAATATTTTCTTTTCCAAAATTTCTCAAACCATCTCTAGTAAACAGTACTATAGCTGTAGCCATCATTGACCTTAAACATTAATAAATTCAGTGATATCAGGTTGCTTATAATAAAATATATTTTATTTCTAAAGCATCAAATAACTAAAATATATTTTCTTGGTGAAAGCTCTCTCATTAATAGACTTTCAAATTGAAATATGCTATATAATATCTCAGCTGAGTAACACCAACTTGTGTTTTGTGTGTATATGTGTAACCCTTCTGCCAGGTGGAGCTGGCAGCAACCAGGGCTGAGTTCAATATCTAGGGGTTCCTTTTCAACCATACTACACAGAACCGGATTGGGCCCCCACCCAGTAACCTGGGAAAATTGCACAGCTCCTCTGGGCACCTCTGAGAGGCAATACTTCCCACTCTCAAGCACAGAGTCTAAGTGTAGAAAAGAAACTTTTAATGGAAGGAGAGACGTCATCCGACATTAATTAGGGAAAATGCCACAAGCAGGATTCATAAACATAAAATGTGAGCAAAACACCCACCTTAGAGTGCATGGGGCAGAGTCTTCTGCCTCATGTTCTTGAGTTCTACAACCAAAAGCTCCTTTTCTGTGTCCCCCTCTTCTCCCTCACCATACCCCACTCGCAGTGGTTGTCCTTGGTCTGTGAGGATCCAAGGTTCAGAGATCCATCTGTGTGAGTTTACCTCCCAACCAGGGAAGAAGGCACCTTGCTTGCTCCACCATCTGTGCACTTGCTCTAGCTGGCTTCCCCGCCAGCCGCTGTTCCTCACCACCTGGCTGCCCTGGCAGCCGACTACTTGACACTTTTTCTGGCTGCCCATGAGTTACCTTCTGCTGTGACCTCTGTAGGTCACTCTCCTAGTGATTTTTAGCTCTCAGCAGACTGGACAGAAACACTGCCCCACTAAAAGTGATTTCAGCTCTTATTGAGTACTTAATATAAGATAAGGCTCCTAATGAAGCCTATTTAGCTCTATCTTTGAACAGTGGGGAGGAACAAGTTAAACCAGACCCTGGACCCTTAGGGAGAGGCCACACCTTCTGGCTGGGACACCTGTCCCCATCCTTCTTACTTTCACAGAGGTCTGGCACTCGAGCCCCTGGCTTAACGAGGTCCTTTCAGCTGAGGATGACCCCCTCATTTGGGACAGGTTAAGCACAGTTCTTCTCCCTTTTATGTATACAATAAAGACGACAACACTGATAACAACATATCACTACCCCTGTATTCAGTACTAAAGTGATTTGTAACCCAACACCAGCCAAAGTTGATCACTTTGAGCAACACAGCTCTCTCTGCTGGATATCTTGGCAGAAAAGGTGTGTTCATGTAAATACAGTTTGCTCCTGAAGTCTCTCCCCCTCCTCAATTAGGTGTCAGAGGAGAGTTCATTCAGACCCTGCTTACATCTGTACAAACCTTACACACAAATAATACAATAATGTTGTGATCACTGTTTACCTTTTGTGTTAAGACAACTGAAAAAGGTATCTTTCATGGCTTTATGTTATGACCAAAGTTAGTCATTTTGAAATAACACTACCTAAGCAAATACTAGGTAATATAAAACAATAATTCATCTTTCTCTTTTCAAAAGATATGGTTATTAAACAGCTTCATGTTAAAAAAAACAAAAACCCTTAACTCTAATCTTAAGAACACCTTGGAAAGAGTAAATGAAGTGGCAGCAGTAGGTTTACTTTTACAACTGAAAAAAAATGTCACATGTATTAATGTCAACAACTGGAATTTTACCTCATTAGGCAATTTCTGATCTGAGGCTCTGATGATTATTCTAAGCAGAGAAAATATGCTAATTATTCACTCTGAATGTAGAAGGAAAAAAGGTGTAAAATCTCCCTTTAGCCGTGTGACCATGTACTAATTGCATGTCATGTGTCAAAATAATGCAACTTACTTTGCCTAAAGCAATTAGACATACAGAACTCTATTAATGAAGCACTGTCTGTCACTAAAAATGTTTTCGGTGCTATAGTTGAAGATTAAAATATTAACTTCTCAAATATTTATGATAGTTACTGACAGCATTTCAAAATGTTACTTTTAACAAAAGCTTTCTATTCAGCTTCAGTTTTTAATTTGGATTTTATATTCAAAGATGTTATTAACATATAAGCGTTATGTGAAATTTCTAAGATGTCTGGTGAGAGTTCTTCACAGAAGGTATATTAGCTTCTCAGAAGTTTACAGCATCTTTTACCATCACAACATAAACTCTTTCAGAACAAAAAATGTTAAAAACTTGTCTTTTCTTCAAAAGCCATAACCCTGGCCCCCATTATTTCCCTTATTATTTTTTGTACGTAGGAGAGGAATGTGGCCCTTTGTGGCAATATAGTAAGTTTGGAGCCCCACTTCCTTCTTGCACTCTCCAATCAAGGGGCAGTCTCAGCACCCTCTCTACAGCAGACATGTCTACCAGACAAGGTGACTGGGGCAGGCTATTTCACTAAAAAAAATGGTACCACCTGGATCCTCCAGAACTCCAAATTGCCTATGTTCAGGATGTATTATTTCCCAAAGAGGGAGGAGAGTAGGGCTATAGCCCCAACTCCTCTACAGCCATCCCAGACATGCCAAGTAGCTATTTCATTAAAAAGATGGCACCACCTGCACAGCCCCCCTGCAAACTAGGCTGCATAGGAAAAGGGTTTTGCACAATCCCTCCCTGAGCAGCGCATCTCAGCATCATCCTTTTGGTTTATTATCCTTGTTACCCTAATTTAAAGTCTAGTTGAGGCTTTCTAAATGATTGCTGCATTATAATATGCAAAGCCATTGGTAAAGTTTCAGGCCTGATTCTGCCCTAACTGACAAGAATAAACTCTTACTCAAGTAAGTAGCCCTACTAAAGTGAACCAGACTATTTGCACAATCAAATGTTTAATTTGTTTAAGTTCCATATGGGGATTATTAAGACTACTACTGAGGTACCTTTGGATTTACAACTTTATGTGGAATTCCCTAAGGGAATATGTGGGAATTATACCACTGTAATACTGTGGAATTATTGCCCTACTAGTGTATCAAAAAAATCAGCAAATAAAAAAGCCACGTTGTTAGAACTATATCATTTACTAGTACTGTGGTGGTAAAAACTGACTACTATTACATATTAGTCCTGCCACTGCTTTATGTTTGGTAAGGGTATTGGTTTGGTTTTGGAGCTATTATGGTAGATGGGAATCAATTATATGTACCTGAACTAAGAAGGATTTACTTGGTAACTGTAATGGCTCTTTCAGAGCCATGTCAAAAATGCACATGTGCCTACAGTACATACAAACAGAACTGTGCAAAAAATTTGACACATAAACCAAGCCTTTTTTTTGTTGTTGATTTTCACTGAGAGCCCAAAACAAGCACTTTTTGCTGCTGTACTTTTCACAAGTTGTTATTATAAAGGAAGAGCAGTTTCTGCCATTCTACTGCTGTGTGTTGTGCTAAACTTACGTGGCAGAGTGGTGTATGGCGGGGGAGCAGGGTAGACGTTACTGAAGAGGAAATCTCAAGGAGTCGCATTGTTTAAGGGGATAGCTCCCTTTGACAAAACCAATGAAAAGGAAAATTACCTTAAAGAAAGGGAGTGAGTATAAACCCCCATTCCCATAATACAATAGCGATTTCATACTATCTCCTTGATATATAAGTGCTGACCATAATACTATTACTACTAAAAGCAGCAAAAATTCAAATTTGGAAAATGTAGTGACAATAAAATCCAATATAAAAATACGTAGCATTTATGTAGCAGATCTGCCCCTCCCTGCTCCTTCCAAAAGGCTTGGGTTCTGCAATATATAATAAAGTAATTCCTGTTTGGAATTTAAAAAGCCCACAAAATCAAATGGGGTGGAGGGTTAGGGGAGCACTCTTAAAAGAGTAATCAAGATATTTGGAAAGGAAGATTAAAAAAAAGTGGGGTCAATATTTGCCATTCTAAAAGCAACTTTGAAGAAAAAAATGTTTTTAAAGGTGCATTTTAAAAGTGGAGGGGGATTAAATTAAATGTATTTCTATACAGATCATATTCCACACCATAGGGCCCCCCAGAGCAAATGCTTGCTTGTCTGTCGACTGCAGAAGTGTTGGTGGCATATCAGTGTGGAAACCCACCAGGATAAGCAAAGCTCAAGTAGCAGGTCTGAAATGTAGACAGGGCCAATAAAAGCAGTGTTAAGGGCTTTACAAACCACGAGTACCCACTTAAAAGCAATTCTCCAGTTTATGGGAAGCCAGCATAAAGAAAGTGGGGTGAGCATAATACAATCCTGATAGCTTCAACCAGTGAGCAGTTTGGTTTGATTTGGTGAACATCAAAGAGAAAGATCGTCATGGGACAAACATAGGTGTAGCCAGTGTCAATTGCGCAGCTAAAGAAAAGTTCATACCTCATCTGATAAAGGATAAAAAGACCTTGTAGTGGGTGAACTTTGTCACATAATGCTCACTAAATTATTTCCAGCCATGTAGTCAATTTTTTTGCTAATAAAAATATCTCTGTGGGCAAATGAACCCATGATAACCAATATGTTCTTATAGTGTCTTAGGGAAAAAATTCTGTCTTACTCATGTATTAGTGACTTCCTCCTTTTCAAAAGATGTTTAGAAAATCAGATTATATAAACCAATATAGGCTGTTCCACATTCTTGCTGAAAACTTCAGACACCATTAATGTATTTTCCTTTAAAATAAAACAAAAAGTAATTGAAGAGGTCTATAATTCATGATGCCTACTGACTTATTACTATTGTTTCCTAATACAGAACTTCATTATGTAGCTATATTATTGTTTTTACAGATCTTTTATTACACTATGTACATTTTTTTAAATGTCTGTGTCAAAGTTGATTGAAATCATTCCCCAAAATATTACTATTAGGTACAGGTTGAAAATGGATCTACACCAGTGAAGCTGATTTTTGACTTCCTTGTTTGTTTATTGGTCTAATTTTCAGCAGCACAGGAATTCTATTTAGAAAGCAGCAGAAACCTTTTCAGACCAAACGAGCGTGTCCAAAAAAAGAAACAGATTTTACTTTTAGCTCATCTTCAGATTCACAAGGGACAATAAGGGAGATTCATTAGGCCATTTGTTACTGTCATCTGCCATGATTCAAAATGAAATACTAAATGTTTCATGGACTCAGAAAAAGAGCAGTATTTGTCTTTGTGTTGGCAATGCAAAGACTGCATGGCTTTCAGCCTCCGCATAAGAGGTCTGATGGATGAAAGGGGGAAGGGTGGTGCCATCTGAATGATGATGGGCTAATATCATCATCCTCTTGTCAGCTATAATAGGCTTTTCCTCACAGAAATAATTCATAAAACCGCTACATTATATTCTATCCCTGACAGGTCCTATCTATCCTGCAACCCAGCAGGCTCACAACTAATAAGAAAATATGTGGTTCAGGAACCCTGAAAAATTAAACAGGTAGTTTATGAACAATTTGTTTCATGGGGATGTTTATTATGTTTATTAAATATTGAGCCTTTAATGTTTTCACAGTACAGATGATATCATAAAAATGCTGACTTAAGCCTCAGTTGTATTCTTAGAAAGCGGCATTTTACAGCTCTTGTAGTACACAGTAAATAACTAAACTGCAGTGGCTTATCTGTGTACACAGAGTATAATTTACAGAGTGAGAGTAAGTATATTTTATAGTGCATATCCCTGTATCTAATATATACATAGAGAGACATATGTAAACTACTAAAATATCGATTATTCTCTTTGGTATAAACAAAGTTTCAAGAAGACCAGCATTTCAGTGCTTGCCATGGGGAAGGTCAGGCATAAGTTGGTTTTATTGCTTGTACTAAAGGAGAAACCTTGAGGTTGGTGCTTGAAGCCTCAATATAACACCCAGCCTGGGCACTAATAATGAACTTAATCGGAATATCGTTTTGTAAGTACAATTTTTATGGAAATCCTTTATCCAGGCTCTCTTTAGAGAAAACTGGGATAAAATGGCTCAGGGTAAAGAGAATATCATGCCTTTAAATGTGTCTACTTAGGGATGCCAGAACTTGTGCTCCTTACAGGGCAAAACTCTCATTGCCTGAAAAAGGAGCGCAAATTGATCCTTAGAAACAGAAAATGCACTGTGTAGACAAAGGAGCATGAACCAAAATCTTTCCATGCCCGAACCTTGTGTATTACTACTTTTGCGGTCACACTATATTTAATCACTGGTTCTTATGTGACAGTGTATGCTCTGTAAAGGCAAACTGGCAAGTAGAAGACTTATCTACATAATACAGGGTTAATGGCCTCATAATAATAAACAATGCCCACAATGTTAAAGACGGCAATAATTCACATATAAATTACAGAAAGCACATGTCTGATGTGATTTACCAAGAGAGTTGTACAAATCTGTGGTTAAGCCCTACACGAATTCACACTGTAGCTTTACTGATTTCCTAGGGACATCTTAATTTCATTCTATGGGCTAAATTTTCTGTCATTTGCTCCAGTTTTATAGTGGTATGGCTCCGCTGACTTTGGTATATTTACACCTGGTTTACATCACTATAAGTGATAGGTGAATCAGGCCTTTATTACAGTCTTAAATGAAGGCATCCATATATATATATATATATATATATCCTGAAAATCCAGATAAAAGAGAAAATGTCAAGATAAAGAGACTAAAAGCTTTAACTCTCTGTGGCTTGAGTCTGAAAAACAATGTAACCTAAAAAAAACCCTTATGATTTCTGACATTTTCACAAGACTTGTTTATTTTTTTGCTTTTACAAAGGCTTAGCACATACACTGCTTCTTTTGAACTTCAGGTGTAAAGAATAAAAGCTATTTCCCCCCCTCAAACATCTTTCATTTATTCCCTAATGGAGATGGAGGAAAAAAATAATCTCTTGTTAGAGAAAATCCTTATAATGAATGTTTGAAAAGGGGCCGTGGGGGAAGGGTGATTAAAGGTCTGTTACTATCAGCTGTAGGGCTATTTTGCTGTCTCTGTGTCGTGTAAACCCACTTCTGTAACAAGTGGGCACATTCCAATTATGCCAAAGGACACTCAAGCTGTAAATAGTCTACCAAGAGAAAATTTGTGGCACAAGTCTCCCCAGACACTTTATCTCCTGAGAGGCCAGTAGCCAGTATTTCCACAGAGTTGGAGCAGCCAGTAATGCACTGATTCTGCACTCCCTTAGACAGCCAACACCAGTGGGGCTTCCATGAAATTCCAACCCTGGCTTAAAGCTGTTCTCCTTTAGCAGCATTGTAAGGAATGCCAACAGGTAAAAACTCTGCCTGCCCTTCTCCAGGGGTGAATCACCCCTAAAGTTCAGCAGCCTCCTGCTGCCCCAGAGAGGTGCCATTTTCAGCTCCATGCACTCATCGAATGAAAGTGTGTTACTTGTGTTTTCTAGTTTGCTCTGTGCTGCGAACCTGTTATCTTCACTGCGGATCTCTAAGGCATACTGCATATTCATTCCACGTGCTGAACTCCAACTGGCATCAATGAGAGCTCTACAGGCAGAATGAGTACAGTCAACAAAATACACCTTTGTAGCATAGAGTGGAGAGGAAATTTTTGCCCTTAAATTGTTGCAGAAACATGAATATTCTGTTGTCAGAAGATGTTGCATGATATCATGTGCCCTGATATAGTCAGTGGCTCATGTCATGCCACCAATTTAAAGAAATACCATTTTCATTGGCAGGCAGTTGGAAGCAATTAATTACCCATGGATGGCATGTACAGCTGTTGCTTATGTATGAAAACAGAAGAGAAATTAGATTTAATTGGTTTAGCATAATCAAGAAAGTGGCATTTATTTCATTAGAGCTTTTGTAAACTGAGCCACTTGATATTTCTTTTTATCATTTTTTGTAATAGTTAGGCAAAATCCTCTTGACAGCTGAAAAATTCCCAAATGAACCAAAATTGTGGATTTTTTTTTATTCTGAAGGATAAGCTAATTGATTATTTTAGAAGTTCTGCATCATCAGACCAGCGATAGATACAGTATCCACTGTGGTGGATCTGCCTAAGGAATCATTATAGGAAATACATTTAGCATTACATGTATACCGTTACTTACTGTTTGGGCCAACCACAGAATAAACATTATTTTATGGCTTCACATCTTTTGGAGAAAAAATCCAGAGTCCAAAGTTTGAACAGGAAAAAAAGCTGTACATTATCAACAGAGATGAAAAACACCTCTTTAATATAAAGATTATTATTATTATAATTATTATAGAGCTACTCAGGCAAAGTGATTGTCATATATCAACAAAATAATTGTATTTGTATGTCTGATTTAAACATTCACCATAAGTGCACCCCAAATGAAAGTCTATAGCTACAGCTGTAGAAGGACTAGTACTATTTATGTACTTCACATTAGGCCAGATTTCTTTTTTATGCCAATGAGCAGCTGCAATAAGTTCATCGATTTTATTGATTTATGCCAGTATGACAGAGAACAGAATGTAGCCCAGCGTTGTTGTGAAATTTAATTTATTAATGATTTTGAGAGTGATTTTTGCTAAAAGGCACTATACGTACAAACTATTAGAACATCGTTATTATTAAGCTTTATAAATAAGCATCTGCTTTCTACATCATTTTTAGCATAATGGACACTTTCTAGCAATTTAATATGAATACAATGCAATATAATGTGCATTCACACAATACTATTTTTATGGGCGCATCCTTTAGTCCTGCAAAGATTAGTACAAACTAACATTTCCCTGTGATGCCATATTAAGCATCTCTCTTACATTTGGCAATTAAGGAAAGCAAGGCTAGGTGCTTCACGCTATAGCTACAGTACTGCATGTGTTGAGACTGGTGTCAAACTTTCAAAAAATATATAAAATTTATTCTAAGTACAACAATTCAGCAGATGGTTAGTGATCACTTAATACACTACAATCACATTATATCCCCACCTTATAAAGCCAAATATTTCTAATGTCCTTAAAGAGAAACAATGTATAAGTGATTATAATGGTGGCCAGAATGTAGTAGTCTAATATGATGTCAAAGAGAAAACAACATAATTTATACAGCATCTACGAATGTTCCCTAATCAGCATGCTCAACTAGCAGTACATTCTGATTTATTTTTTCAAAAAAGAATGGTGTATACTGGTATATAACAGTCACAAATTATTTGTTACTTTTAGACTGTGGGAGAGGTTTGGGGGAAGAGAGGGTTTTTAAACAATTTTTAAATTATTGTCTGTCATTTTTATTAGAGATGAGCCCAAACCCATCTGTTTGCATTCAAGCAAGCTTGAACTTTGAGAAAGTTCAGACCTGGATCCAAATTTCATTGCTGTCCCACCGCTCTAGACTGGGCTGAACAAATACCCTGGAACTGCACACCCTCAACTTTTGTGACATCCAGAACCAGATCTCTCTTTTGACTATGTCTTAACTGTTCACATGATATAGTCCAATACCCAGAGAGAGAGAGATGTCAGCCTCTACATGTGTCAGTATCTAAGTCAAATGAGGATAAAGTGCAAAGCAAATAATAAAGACTTATTTCAAAGTAAAAAATTGTCTCAGGTCAGACCCTGTAAATGATTTACTGAATTTAAAAAGTATATTCGTTAGACTATTAAAAAACACTAAGAAGTTCTGCACACATGGACCCAGTATTTGATCAGTTGGTTTTGGCAGCAGTTTCAAATATTGCTATTGAGAGACAAATATGGTTTGTAAAGTAAAAATGACTCTGGATGGCAAACAGCATATAGTACAGAAAATTTGTGTAAACACAATTAATGCAGGACTGGTCACTGTAACCATAAACTGATGACAGATATTTTCATTGAGAGCATTTCTGTAATAGTGTGTTGTGAGAGAGATAATTTTGTGCTACTAATTTGCTCTATTTACCTTTTTAGAAATCTCAGATACACTAAGAAAAAGCAGCATGTACCTGTCTGTCATCAGAGCAGCCTTTAACATTTATTCACCTACTATGCTATAGAATACACAACTACAGCAGCTGGCAGATACATCCAGGAAAACAACTGGTCCCTGTCAACGCCACCGAACCTTCTGAGGCCAAACAGGCAGTTACAAAGTAACAAATAAAGGCCAGTGTTTTGTTTTGCCAATAGCCTTGTGTGTTTTTCCTCTCCTCTTTTGTTCAAAATGTGCAACACCATTAAAGGGACCTGATTACAACAAAGGAACAGGGATCACTGTAACAATTATGATATAAATGAAAATGCACAATAAAAAAACAAAAATCAGGAAAATAATGCCAGGTGAAGATGAATACACATCCGCTGGGAACAATTACATAGCAGATGCATCCAAAAATTCATTATCAATGTATAATTTGACATGTCCATAGTAATGTAATTCATTACATTTACAAATAATTCATCACAGGTGTTGGGAACTAGAATGGCATTAGGGATTCTTTTGTTATTCACTGGGAAGAAAGGAAATGTCCAGTTTGTAAATACACATTATATCCAGTTTTAGAAAATGGTTTTGTCTTTTGTTGTATACATCCTCATGCCCATCTATGATACCAGATAAGAAATATATAGAAAGACTGGTTTCAGAGTAACAGCCGTGTTAGTCTGTATTCGCAAAAAGAAAAGGAGTACTTGTGGCATCTTAGAGACTAACCAATTTATTTGAGCATAAGCTTTCGTGAGCTACAGCTCACTTCATCGGACTGTTTGTGCTCTAGAATATATTAATTTTTCTCCATTAAACATACTGGGGATGATAAACATGACACAATTTTTCGTTTAAATAGATCAAGAGACCAGTCTTGCAAACCCTTATTTATGTGACTGGTTGCACTGATTTCAGCTGTCTATGGTGTATTTCTAATGTTTTAGTCTTGGTTTTAACAAGTAGATCCTTTTAAAAAGAGCAAATCTTGCTCACTTGACTATAGTCCCATTTATCTTAAATGGAATTTTGCACAAGTAAAGTGAGCAGGATTTGATCCAAGATATTTTTCCATGATCCAACTGAAAGCAAATCTCTTTTTTAAACTTTCTGTTTACTGTTTCAGGTGTGCTGATCGTGCATTGAACTTAAAGGGAATTTTGCTTGAGTATGGCAAGCAAGATCTGGTCCTCACTAGAAACTAAAAAAGGCAACATTTCTTTTGTGATCAAATTTCACAAAACCTTAAAAATACTAATTTTGTCAGTTTCTCTCTCATATGAATTTAATCTACCCAAACTAACTGTGATTCACTCTGTATGCTGCATGGATAAGACTCAGGCTGAGGTCCCCATGTCATTAATCATAATGCACTATGCCAAATAGGTTCTAAAACCTTTGAAAACTGGAGTAACCACATATTTGTACTCAGAGTGAATAACATACAGTACCTATTACCAGGTAGTTCAGATCATTGGTACAAAGTGTCATGGGAGTTAAATTTAGCATAATTAGCTCCTCCTTCCACACTCCTTTTGTTGGATAATTTTGTTATGACTTCTTATTACAGTCAGCCACTTCAGTTTGTTTCTAGCTGTGACACATAAAACATTGTGGACTAAGTCCTTATCTGCACCAGAGCTGAGCTCAATGCAGCTGAGAAGTGAAGGTGGGAAGGGTGCAAGGGTGGCTTTGGAGGTGCTTTCCTGATCTCTGGGGCTGTTGGTTGCCTGTTCACCCCAGTATAACTTTAATGTAACTAAATTACATTCAGCAGCCAGAGTTTCCAAAGGGCCATTCCACAGGGATGGGGATTGCAGAGCACACATTTCCTCATGCCCCTCTACCCAGGAGGGCCCAGTCTGGTGTAATTTTGAGGTGACCATGCTGGCTTTATATCAGAGTTCTGATTTCCCTCTACCCTAAGGCAATCCTCAGCTGTCCATTTAGAGCAGCTTGATGGTTCCTTTGCACAGACTTGTGGTGAGAAAGGGTGCGGATGGGGGTGGTGAGCTTGCATAGTATGGGCCAGTATCTGACCCTATGTCTCTGATTCTGGAAGAGAAGAGTACCCCGCTTCAAATATTTTTCCCTGTTCACATTGTATTCAAATATTATTCCCTGTTTAAATCTTATTTTTTAAAAACTTATCAAACAATGGCAACACACGTTAGGGTAAATGATTGTAAGGATTTGATCGTATAAATGAGTAAATCCAGATGGTATAGAAATGAACTGAGATGGCAGTGGAATATATATATAAAAAAATCAAAGATGCATAGGTGAACTAAAATCTTTTAAGTAATTCATTACATGAAGTGGGAGAACAAGACGCACTTTGCTCATGAAAGCACTGACAGATTTCCCTCTTCTGATGAATATTCTGACTTGAAATAGGAGGCTGAGCCTGTGATCAGATTTATGTTGGTGGACTCACACAGAGTCCCACTAAAGTCAATAGGGGTCCATGCATGTCTCTCACATGGCAGGATCCAGGCTTTAATTTTAAATATCAAGTGGTTAAAGTACCAACATGTTAATTTCTACCTCTCTACTGAAAAGAGCATTCTACCTCTTGAAGACCAGGATGGTATCATCACTATTTGCCTATTTGAGGAGCAGAGGAGGGAAAAACTGAGCTATGAAGCAACAAGCAACAACAGCTTAATTTTCCTTTTCAGGGCAAACGTTGAAATCCTGGCCCCACTGAAGTCAGCTGGAGTTTTGCCACTGATTTCAGTGGAGCCAAGATTTCACCCAGAGTTCACAAACTTCCACTCAGATTCTGAATGGATATTTGGTCCAACCAACATATATAAGCCTTATTTTATATCCTGTTCGCAAGTATTTGTGTGAAGGGGTTTTTGTTCATGAGAAGTTTTTTTTGAGGGGGTGACTGTTCTTTGTCTGAATGCTTAACATCATATGCAAACTAGAGTGTATTCCCTAGTCATTATTCACCATCTGTTACTGAAGATTTCTGTTTAAAATGTTTGGTCAATCAATCAGAGAACTGAAAGAATGCTGTGTAGTTTAGATGACCAATCATGTCCAGCAAACAGTCAAAATGGACAGTCTATGAACACCAGATAGGCTGAACATTGTTTTTGTAATGAGTTTGCAAACACTGTGAAATAATGAACATATTTACAAAAATCAGGATGAGTTCAAGAACAGTAAAAAAAAAGGGTGAAATTCATTGGCTAATTTATTTGCCAAGAATAATTTGACCAGCTCTAGTGATATATCACAAAATTCCATTAGGTGTCACACAATAACTCTGTTTTATTCAATGTGTTGTGCTATATCACAAGGTAACTCAGCAGATTATTCATATCACCAATCTGTATACTTTTCAGGAGACAGAGCAAAATCTTCATTGAAATTCAGATCGTGCCTTCAACATTTTTCCAGTGGTATGTTTTAAATAAATAAATTTACAAACTTAAATGGGGGGAAACTAACATTATGGTTTCATTATAGGTATTACAATTATTACAAAACTCTTTTCCCCTCTAACTCTTCATCTATAACAAAGCTATCATTACATTTGCATGTTTTATTATATACTGTAACTACTTGAGGGCACTATGTCAGTAAGCATCACATTTGTAAGTGACTAGAGTTAAAATCATTCTCAACAAATCTTCAGTACAATCTTCTAACATGAGTGCTAATAATGCTATATAAAGTGTCATCTTTTATACTAAAAACCCACACAATCAACTCTCAATTAAAGCTATGGTGAATTTATATAACTGTTTGGAATAGGTCAATGTAGCCAAAGGACAGTGGCAATTAAACTTACATTTTTTCTACATAATGCAAATACTGAATGGGGTCACAAAACTTGATGCTTACATAAATTTGGCTGATGTATCTGGAGCAATTTATTTGTCTCATGTTTTACCGGGCTTGCATAGTTAAATATTTCTCTGGAGATTTAGTACAAGTCAAGTATGAAAGTAGATACAGTAAAAAGAAAATGAACATTTAAAAAAAAAAGCTGAAGTGGTTTCCTACTTGCAAACTTCCATTCTGCCAAATAATCTCTGACTTAAATTCAGTATAAACATCCTGTCAGGACTTCCTCCTCAGGTACAGTGGTCTCCTTCTGCGTATGAAGAATGACGTCATTCCCATATGCTGCAATATGAACCATTTGGCTTGAGTCCTCTAAGTTTGCATTCATGGATGGGAATATAATTTTATTAGTTCTCATGCCAGAAATTTTAGTTATTTAATTATTTTGTCCTTATACAATGAAACAAAATGTGTCTGCAACTCCCCTTGATGTCCATACGCATTTCCCTACACTTATTCAGTACAGCTTTTAATAACCTCCTCTTCATATTTAAAATTGCAGACACAGGGTGGATATGGCTTTCCAGGCAATCATTTTTGGCCAACAATGCAGTTTGCATTTTTATAGGGTCAAATATCCATAGCAAAACAAATTTGGCTGTGTTTGCAAAAGGGAAGATGTGACGGCATTCTGTCTTATGCCTCACATTGCCAAGTAACCACAGATATATTGGAGTCTATTAATACCAGGCAAGTCTTTCTAGGGCCATATTATGTGGTAGATTGTGCAATTCTGCTATTAGACCTTTTTGTGTCATTTCTTGCCTTTTTGCCAAAAGATTCCTCTAAGCTCAGTTATGTGTTGCCTCTCCTAGAATGGATGATTTGAGTAAATGAATGGCTTGGGGTGAGTTTCTTCTTCAAATCAATATCTGAGTGGTTGTGGTCACCAAAATCCTTGATGCCAGTTCAGCACTACCAGGTTAACCTAGACATTAATTCTTTTGCTGGAAAAGGACATATCTGGGCCTTACACTATGCCTCAGTTCATTTTATCAATGTGAATAACTTAATGGGCATGAAAAAATACACACAGGCTGCCAAAGTCAACAGATATTTATGATATCTAAGCCGTTGGTCGGATTTTTGAGATGCTAAGAGCCTATTTCTCTGCTGCTTTTTTCTTCCCTCTCCTTTTTTTCCTCCTACTTCCAAGTTAACTGTCTCAAGAGTAGAGTTGGGCCCAAGCCAAAATGTTGGATACAAACACAATCTAAACTTTGAGGATTTTTGAAATCCAGATCTGAATTTTGCTGCTTGGAGCTCATCTCTATCCCTGACATGTCCCTTTGCTGCTGCACCCTCTCTTTGATGCACATGTGTTCTTTCCATTAACAGCTTTAATAATGTTTAAGGACTGTTTCCCAGGACAAGACCAGACATTCATAAATTCATAGATTCTAAGGCCGGAAGGGACCATTGTGATCATCTACCCTGACCTCCTGTATAACAGAGGCCAGAGAACTTCCCCCAAATGATTCCTACAGCAGATCTTTTAGAAAAACATCCAATCTTGATTTAAAAATGGTCAGTGACAGATAATCCATCACAACCACTGGTAAATTGTTTCAATGGTTAATAACTCTCACTGTTAAAAATGTATATCTTATTTCCAGTTTGAATTTGTCTAGCATCAGTTTCTAGACATTGGATCATATTATACCTTTCTTTGAGATATTGAAGAGCCCATTATTAAATATTTGTTCCCCATGCTGGTATTTATAGACTGTAATCAAGTCACCCTTAACCTTCTTTTTGCTAAACTAACTAGGTTGAGCTTCTTTAGTCTATCATTATAAGGCATGTTTTCTAATCCTTTAATCATTCTTGTGGTTCTTCTTTGAACCCTCTTCAATTTATCAACAGCCTTCTTGAATTGTGAACACCAGAACTGAACACAGCATTCCAGCAATGGTCACACCAGTGCCAAATACAAGGTAAAAAATCTTTCTGCTCCTACTTGAAATTCCTCTGTTTATGCATCCAAGAATTGCACTGGGAGCTCATGTTCCGCTGATTAACCACCACCACCATGCTCAAATCTTTTTTCACTTCTTCCCATGATAAAGTCCTCCATCCTGTAAGTATGGCCTACGTTCTTTGTTCTAGATGTATACATTTTACATTTAGCCATATTGAAATATGTATTATTTCCTGAGCCTGGATTAGCAAGTAATTGCTCTGTGTCAATGACCTGACCTTTTTGTTATTCACAAATCCCCCAATCTTTGTGTCAGCTGCAAACTTTATCAGTGATGATTTTATGTCTTCTCCTAGGTCACTAATAAAAAAGTTAAATAGCATAGGGCCAAGAACTGAACCCTACAAGATCCCATTAGAAACACACACATTCAACGATTCTCCATTTGCAATTACATTTTGAGATCCATCAGTTACCAGCTTTTAATCCATTTCATGTGTGCCATGTTAATTTTATATCTTTTTAGTTTTTTAATCAAAATGTTATGTGATACCAAGTCAAATGTTTTACAGAACTCTAAGTATATTACATCAACACTATTACCTTTATCAGTAAACTTCTAAACGTGTCAAAAAAAAGATATCTAGTTAGTTTGACAGGAACTATTTTCCATAAATCCATGGTTGATTGGTATTAAATATATTACCCTCCTTTATTTTTTTATTAACCGGGTCCCGTATCAGCTGCTCCATTATTTTGCCTGGGTTCAATGTCAGACTGATAAGCCTGTAATTACCAGGATCATCCAACTTCTCCTTTTTAAATATTGGTACAACATTAGCTTTCTTTCAATGTTCTGGAACTTCTCCAGTGTCCCAAGACTTGTTGAAAATCAACACTAGTGGTCCAGTGAGCGCTTCAGTCAGCTCTGTTATAATTCTTAGATGCTAGTTATCTGAATCTGTTGATTTTAAAATGTCTAACTTTTTAGGAGCTGCTGTTTAACATCATCCTGAGATACCAGTAGAATAGAAAGAGTGTTATCATATGACAGGACTCAATCATCTGTTTCTCCCCAAATACATTAACAAGGTGTTAATCACACAAAGGGTCTGCATAGATCTGCCTCACCCTAGCTACTTGACCTATTCTCTTACTGCATTGTCTGTGTGTGACAGGATGTAACAGGCCTTCATGGCCCCCTGCTGGAGGGATGCTCCCTAGGCTGCAGCGAGAGGAACCAAGGCAGGTCCGGGCTTATTACTGGCCACAGTCAGTGGCAAGGGCTAACAAGGAACCCTGTGATTCAATCCCGAAGAGGGAACTTAACCCAGAAAGGATAAGAAGCTATTTTTGTTTATAATTGGCCCTGAAGGGCAAGGAACTGTTTCTATATTTTGAATTTTTATACTCTGGAAGGGGTGTAGGACAGTGTGACCAGGACAGAGGGCCAAATCACAGACGACCCACAGAGGCATGCTGACAGGCAGCAGAGGGTGCTAGTAGCTGAAAAGAATGGCAGCACCATCACCAAATGACAAGGGGATGCTCAAGAGGTGGGTGCAGCCTCCACAACTTGGTACCACAGTGGGGTTTCAAACTCAGCCCTCCCTCATTACAATGGGTTGCTTGGAACCCTGACCACCTTTCAACATCTCATGGACTTCAACATCACTGTTGTTTCAGCTTCCTATCTTGATGATGTGGTGATCTTCAGCCCAGATTGGCAATCACATCTTGTCCATGTAACATCAGTATTGCAGTCAATAGGAGAAGCCAGGTTCACAGCAAATCCTAAGAGATGCAAATTTGGTGTGCTGCAGACCAAACACTTGAGATGTCTGGTAGGAAATGGGAAAATACAACCTCTTCAAGATAAAATAGAGGCCCTGAGAACCCTAATTCCAAAACCAAAAGCAAGTTTGGGCCTTCTTAGGCTTAGTGAGTTATTTACTGTTACCTCGTACCCCATTTCGCAACACTGGCCACCCTTTTAATGGACCTCACAAAGACATTGGCACTGAAAACAGTTTAGGGGACTTTGAGTGTCAAAAGGCATTTCAAAGAATAAAGACCATCTGGGGACAACAACCTATGCTTTGATGTCCAGACTTTTCATTACCATTTATTTTGCACATACAGACACATCTGAAGTAGGCTTAGGAGCTGTACTTTCACAAAACCACCAAGAAGCAGAACATCTAGCTCAGTGGTTTGAGCATTGGCCTGCTAAACCCAGGATTGTGAGTTCAATCCTTGAGGGGGCCATTTAGGGATTTGGGGCAAAAGTTGGAGATTGGTCTTGCTTTGAGCAGGGGGTTGGACTAAATGACCTCCTGAGGTCCCTTCCAATCCTGATAGTCTATGATTGATTCTATGATTCATTTAAGCAGTAAGTTCCAGTAACAAGAGGCCAAGCACTCTACATAAAGAAAAAGTGCCTAGCCATATGGTGGCTCTGCATATTATCTGCTAGAAGCTTTGTTGAAGCTGATCACAGACCACACACCCTGATAGTGGATGCAGGCAAGGAAAGGTATCAACCCTCGCATTACACAGATGTACCTGTCATTACAGCCTTATGCTCTCACAACCTGGCACTGTCTGGGATCCAAACATGGGAATGCAGATTTTTTTCTCTTGACTAGGGGTGGTCGTTACCCCTGAAAAAGACCGACATCCTGATTCTTCTGTGTGGGGAGAGATATGTGATAAGGTGTACCAGGCGTTCATGGCCTCCTGCCGGAGGCCTTGCTACTTTGCTGCACCCCACCCCAGGAAATAGTTATAGGTGAAGAAAAGAGCAGACATTTTGGAAAACAATGAAATTTGGTCCTCCAGCAACCAGAAGGGCTGGGGACCAACAATAGTCAACTAAGGTCCGGCAGGCCAAAATAAAAGGAGCTGCCTGCTGTTGGTAAGTCAGTTCCTAGCTGGAACAGAGGAGTGAGGAGGGACACTCCCTAGATTGCAGCCAGAAGAACTCAGCTGGGCCAAGGCTCATTACTGGTTACAGTCAATGGCAGGGGCAAAGAAGGAACCCCGTTGATTCAGTCCTCAAGAAGGAATTTAATCCAGAAAGGGTAAAAAGATATTTTCAGTTATAATTGGCCCTGAACGGCAAGAAACTGTTTCTATTTTTTATACCCTGGAAGGGATTTTGTATTGTGTGAACTGACTGGAGGGCTGAACCACAGAAGACCCTCAGAGACACATTAACAACCTGCAGCGGGCACCAGTAGCTGAAGAGAACAGTAACACCATGACCAAATGACAAGGGGGCGCTCCAGAGGTTAATGTAATCCACTACACGCTGCAACAACTAACACCAATCTGATTCTTGTAGTGATTGCTGTATTTGATTGTTGGCCTCCCTTGCCTTCTGGTATGCCCGTCGCAGGTCCTTGGCTTTCATGCTGCACTGCTGCTGCTCCCTGTTGTAGCCCTGCTCCTACATCCCCCAAGAAATCTGCTAGTAGAGTTCCACGTTTGTACAGCTGGAATGGAGCTGGCCTGCATGGCCTTTTCTCCCCACAGGCCCAGGAGAGCCAACACCTCCGGTGTACTCCAGGCAGGAGTGCGTCCGTAGAATGTAGCTGGCATGGTCAGATGGACAGTTAAACTCAACAGTGGAGAGCTGCTAGGTGTGCTCAGCAAGTCAGGCAACCAGGAAAAGGAATTTCAAAAATGCATGGGGCTTAAAAGGGGAGTCATGGCTTGCGGTCCACCTGGCCCCGGGTGACCAAGTTCAGAACGGTCACCAGAGCCATCAGTGTGGGTCATTATGGGACACACACACACAAACCCACTCTCCTGCTGGGGGGCGGGGGGTGAGAAAACCTGGATTTGTGCTGGAAATGGCCCAACTTGATTATCATACACATTGTAAGGAGAGTGATCACTTTAGATAAGCTATTACCAGCAGGAGAGTGTCTTCACTAACAAGGTCAGCTCCCAGACTGCTGCGCTGGGCATCACAACATGGGGAAGAGATGGCCAGCCCTCTGTGGAGATAGAGGTGGTTAGGGACTATTTAGAAAAGCTGGACGTGCACAAGTCCATGGGGCTGGACGAGTTGCATCCGAGAGTGCTGAAGGAATTGGCGGCTGTGATTGCAGAGCCATTTTTGGCCATTATCTTTGAAAACTCGTGGCGAACCGGGGAAGTCCCGGATGACTGGAAAAAGGCTAATGTAGTGCCAATCTTTAAAAAAGGGAAGAAGGAGGATCCTGGGAACTACAGGCCAGTCAGCCTCACCTCAGTCCCTGGAAAAATCATGGAGCAGGTCCTCAAAGAATCAATCCTGAAGCACTTGCATGAGAGGAAAGTGATCAGGAACAGCCAGCATGGATTCACCAAGGGAAGGTCATGCCTGACTAATCTAATCACCTTTTATGATGAGATTACTGGTTCTGTGGATGAAGGGAAAGCAGTGGATGTATTGTTTCTTGACTTTAGCAAAGCTTTTGACACGGTCTCCCACAGTATTCTTGTCAGCAAGTTAAGGAAGTATGGGCTGGATGAATGCACTATAAGGTGGGTAGAAAGCTGGCTAGATTGTTGGGCTCAACGGGTAGTGATCAATGGCTCCATGTCTAGTTGGCAGCCGGTATCAAGTGGAGTGCCCCAAGGGTCGGTCCTGGGGCCGGTTTTGTTCAATATCTTCATAAATGATCTGGAGGATGGTGTGGATTGCACTCTCAGCAAATTTGCGGATGATACTAAACTGGGAGGAGTGGTAGATACGCTGGAGGGGAGGGATAGGATACAGAAGGACCTAGACAAATTGAAGGATTGAGCCAAAAGAAATCTGATGAGGTTCAATAAGGATAAGTGCAGGGTCCTGCACTTAGGATGGAAGAATCCAATGCACAGCTACAGACTAGGGACCGAATGGCTCAGCAGCAGTTCTGCAGAAAAGGACCTAGGGGTTACAGTGGACGAGAAGCTGGATATGAGTCAGCAGTGTGCCCTTGTTGCCAAGAAGGCCTATGGCATTTTGGGATGTATAAGTAGGGGCATAGCGAGCAGATTGAGGGACGTGATCGTCCCCCTCTATTCGACATTGGTGAGGCCTCATCTGGAGTACTGTGTCCAGTTTTGGGCCCCACACTTCAAGAAGGATGTGGATAAATTGGAGAGAGTCCAGCGAAGGGCAACAAAAATGATTAGGGGTCTAGAACACATGACTTATGAGGAGAGGCTGAGGGAGCTGGGATTGTTTAGCCTGCAGAAGAGAAGAATGAGGGGGGATTTGATAGCTGCTTTCAACTACCTGAAAGGGGGTTCCAAAGAGGATGGCTCTAGACTGTTCTCAATGGTAGCAGATGACAGAACGAGGAGTAATGGTCTCAAGTTGCAGTGGGGGAGGTTTAGATTGGATATTAGGAAAAACTTTTTCACTAAGAGGGTGGTGAAACACTGGAATGCGTTACCTAGGGAGGTGGTAGAATCTCCTTCCTCAGAGGTTTTTAAGGTCAGGCTTGACAAAGCCCTGGCTGGGATGATTTAACTGGGAATTGGTCCTGCTTCGAGCAGGGGGTTGGACTAGATGACCTTCAGGGGTCCCTTCCAACCCTGAGATTCTATAATTCTATGATTCTATGATTCAAGTATGCCTAGAGTTCATATAGATACTGGAAGTTTTTCAGGCTCAGGTACCTAAAGTTAAGTACTTCAAACCCCATGAGTAACTCAAATAAATAAGTGATCTTCAGAGGTGCTTAGCACCCACAGCTCCCATTAGCTTCAAGGAAATTTCAAGGATGGTTTGTTTGTTTTTCAATTAAGGGGATATAATTACTCATGAAATTCATCCCAACTTTTTTTTTTAGTGATTTTCATAACACCAGGAAAAGAGAACAAAACATTGCAAATCTGGTTCCTCCACTCATGTAGCAGAAAAAATATTATTATTTAGCATTAATATTGTGCTAGAATTTAGAGGCCTCAACCCAGTTGGGGTTCCTTTGTGCTAGGTGCTGTATAACAAAAAAAAAAAATAACAAAATGACAGATCCTGCCCCAAAGAGATTACAGTGTAAAAGATCTGACTTAATAGGTGGATGAGACAAACAAGAGGGAGGTGGTGGGGAGAGGAGAAGGATGAGGATAAGAAGAAGAATAGGACGTGTCGGCAGACTGGCTGCATGTGCAGTTCTTAGCCAACCTGTAACATTAAAATGTTCCTTTGATGGCTTTCTTAAACAACACAATGATGGAGATGTCAATCAGACACAATTATGCTATAAAGTTTGTAGCTGCAGACTAAGATAAGGGTAATCAGAACTCATAATTCAAGTTGTAAACTGATTGTCTGCAGTGAGGAAGGCATTTCTCCCTACGGCACACTCCCCATTCTACTACACTGATATTCCAGGGCCTGTGCTATTCAGAAGGTCAGACTAGATGATTACAATGGTCCCTTCTGGCCTTGAAATCCGTGAACCTATGAAAAACTGGCCTTGTGATTAATGGGTTATGTTCAAGGTCTCATGAAGCAGCAGTTTATTAATCACTGTAGGAGCAAGAATACTGGACTTGAAGGACCAATGGTCTGACACAGTGGGGCAACTAGGTAGTTACAGACCTTTTATAGCACTTTTACATACTAGCTTACAAGTGTCCATTTTAAAAATTTGTTATAATACTAAATCCACACCCCTTCTCTTTTTTACTCCATCCTCTTTATTTCAGGCCAATCAGGAGCTTCTTTCCTTTCATTTAAAGAGTAGGATATCTCCAACTACTAGTTAGCTATCTTTATGGGCATCTAGCTCCACATCAGAATGACTAATACCTGCATCTTATTAGTAGGGTGACCATATTTCCCTATGCTGAATATGGGACACCTGGTGAAATTGCTCATATTCAAGCAAGTTCAATGGCAATCAATCAGAACTATGCAGTACAAATGTTCAAATTAACATCAAATTGACTGAGTCCCCATTAAAAACAAATACTGCGTAGCTGGATTCTTTTTATTGACCTTATCTTTAAGGCTTTAGGGTTCACACAGCGAGGGGTGACACACACACACACACGGGGAGAGGTGACACACACACATGCCAAACACCCCTCTCACACGGGGGGGACGACCAACTGGCCTGACCCTCCTTGTGTAGGGTGACCAGACTGCAAGTGTGAAAAATCAGGAGGGGGGGGGGGTAAATAGGAGCCTATATTAAAAAAAAAGACCCAAAAAGCGGGACTGTCCCTATAAAATGGTCATAGAATCATAGAATATCAGGGTTGGAAGGGACCCCAGAAGGTCATCTAGTCCAACCCCCTGCTCAAAGCAGGACCAATTCCCAGTTAAATCATCCCAGCCAGGGCTTTGTCAAGCCTGACCTTAAAAACCTCTAAGGAAGGAGATTCTACCACCTCCCTAGGTAACGCATTCCAGTGTTTCACCACCCTCTTAGTGAAAAAGTTTTTCCTAATATCCAATCTAAACCTCCCCCACTGCAACTTGAGACCATTACTCCTCGTTCTGTCATCTGCTACCATTGAGAACAGTCTAGAGCCATCCTCTTTGGAACCCCCTTTCAGGTAGTTGAAAGTAGCTATCAAATCCCCCCTCATTCTTCTCTTCTGCAGGCTAAACAATCCCAGCTCCCTCAGCCTCTCCTCATAACTCATGTGTTCCAGTCCCCTAATCATTTTTGTTGCCCTTCGCTGGACTCTCTCCAATTTATCCACATCCTTCTTGAAGTGTGGGGCCCAAAACTGGACACAGTACTCCAGATGAGGCCTCACCAATGTCGAATAGAGGGGAACGATCACGTCCCTCGATCTGCTCGCTATGCCCCTACTTATACATCCCAAAATGCCATAGGCCTTCTTGGCAACAAGGGCACACTGCTGACTCATATCCAGCTTCTCGTCCACTGTCACCCCTAGGTCCTTTTCCGCAGAACTGCTGCCTAGCCATTCGGTCCCTAGTCTGTAGCTGTGCATTGGGTTCTTCCGTCCTAAGTGCAGGACCCTGCACTTATCCTTATTGAACCTCATCAGATTTCTTTTGGCCCAATCCTCCAATTTGTCTAGGTCATTCTGTATCCTATCCCTCCCCTCCAGCGTATCTACCACTCCTCCAAGTTTAGTATCATCCGCAAATTTGCTGAGAGTGCAATCCACACCATCCTCCAGATCATTTATGAAGATATTGAACAAAACCGGCCCCAGGACCGACCCTTGGGGTACTCCACTTGATACCGGCTGCCAACTAGATATGGAGCCATTGATCACTACCCGTTGAGCCCGACAATCTAGCCAGCTTTCTACCCACCTTGTAGTGCATTCATCCAGCCCATACTTCCTTAACTTGCTGACAAGAATACTGTGGGAGACCGTGTCAAAAGCTTTGCTAAAGTCAAGAAACAATACATCCACTGCTTTCCCTTCATCCACAGAACCAGTAATCTCATCATAAAAGGTGATTAGATTAGTCAGGCATGACCTTCCCTTGGTGAATCCATGCTGGCTGTTCCTGATCACTTTCCTCTCATGCAAGTGCTTCAGGATTGATTCTTTGAGGACCTGCTCCATGATTTTTCCAGGGACTGAAGTGAGGCTGACTGGCCTGTAGTTCCCAGGATCGTCCTTCTTCCCTTTTTTAAAGATTGGCACTACATTAGCCTTTTTCCAGTCATCCGGGACTTCCCCGGTTCGCCACGAGTTTTCAAAGATAACGGCCAATGGCTCTGCAATCACAGCCGCCAATTCCTTCAGCACTCTCGGATGCAACTTGTCCGGCCCCATGGACTTGTGCACGTCCAGCTTTTCTAAATAGTCCCTAACCACCTCTATCTCCACAGAGGGCTGGCCATCTCTTCCCCATTTTGTGATGCCCAGCGTAGCAGTCTGGGAGCTGACCTTGTTCGTGAAAACAGAGGCAAAAAAAGCATTGAGTACATTAGCTTTTTCCACATCCTCTGTCACTAGTTTGCCTCCCTCATTCAGTAAGGGGCCCACACATTCCTTGGCTTTCTTCTTGTTGCCAACATACCTGAAGAAACCCTTCTTGTTACTCTTGACATCTCTGGCTAGCTGCAGCTCCAGGTGCGATTTGGCCCTCCTGATAACATTCCTACATGCCCGAGCAATATTTTTATACTCTTCCCTGGTCATATGTCCAACCTTCCACTTCTTGTAAGCTTCTTTTTTATGTTTAAGATCCGCTAAGATTTCACCATTAAGCCAAGCTGGTCGCCTGCCATATTTACTATTCTTTCGACTCATCGGGATGGTTTGTCCCTGTAACCTCAACAGGGATTCCTTGAAATACAGCCAGCTCTCCTGGACTCCTTTCCCCTTCAAGTTAGTCCCCCAGGGGATCCTGGCCATCCGTTCCCTGAGGGAGTCGAAGTCTGCTTTCCTGAAGTTCAGGGTCCGTATCCTGCTGCTTACCTTTCTTCCCTGTGTCAGGATCCTGAACTCAACCAACTCATGGTCACTGCCTCCCAGATTCCCATCCACTTTTGCTTCCCCCACTAATTCTACCCAGTTTGTGAGCAGCAGGTCAAGAAAAGCGCCCCCCCTAGTTGGCTCCTCTAGCACTTGCGCCAGGAAATTGTCCCCTACGCTTTCCAAAAACCTCCTGGATTGTCTATGCACCGCTGTATTGCTCTCCCAGCAGATATCAGGAAAATTAAAGTCACCCATGAGAATCAGGGCATGCGATCTAGTACCTTCCGTGAGCTGCCGGAAGAAAGCCTCATCTACCTCATCCCCCTGGTCCGGTGGTCTATAGCAGACTCCCACCACTACATCACTCTTGTTGCACACACTTCTAAACTTAATCCAGAGACACTCAGGTTTTTCTGCAGTTTCGTACCGGAGCTCTGAGCAGTCATACTGCTCCCTTACATACAGTGCTACTCCCCCACCTTTTCTGCCCTGCCTGTCCTTCCTGAACAGTTTATAACCATCCATGACAGTACTCCAGTCATGTGAGTTATCCCACCAAGTCTCTGTTATTCCGATCACGTCATAGTTCCTTGACATCACCAGGACCTCCAGTTCTCCCTGCTTGTTTCCAAGGCTTTGTGCATTTGTATATAAGCACTTGAGATAACCTGTTGATCGCCCCTCATTCCCAGTCACCCTATCCCTGTGCAATGCTCTCCACCCTCCATGCCTGGCTGGGTCCCCAGGATGGATCTGCCTCTCCTGGTACCAGATGCCATGTTTGCCCAAGGCAATACGTATGGGGGGCACACAGGGTCACATGCCCCCCACCCCAGATTTCTGCCAGATGTCACACCAGAATGTGGCCAGAAGCAGCCTTTTGGCACCATGTGGGAGGGAGGGGCTGGGAGCTGCTTCCAGATACAGGAGAGGATGAAGTGGTGGGAAGGGATGACTTGGCCTGTGTCTTTGCCGAGCTTATTTCTCCCCCAACCCCCCATGGCTGGAAGCAGCTCCCTTCCCTTCCTTCCCATACAGTGTCGAAAGGCAGCTAACACCTCCAGGCTGCTGCTGGCCACAGACATAGCCCAGCCACCTCCTGTCCCCCGGCTATAGTGCAGGCAAGAAGGGGTTAAGCCCTAAGGATGCATTGTGTACATGGACCCAGAGAACCTGACTGCAGGGGCTTCAGTGAACCCAGCAGAGAGGTGGCTCAGCAGGGGAGGGTGCCTAGGGGACGGAGCAGCCCCGCGGATCCTGGGGTCAGGACCCAGGGTGGAGGGAGGGTGTGGGTGGGTGAAGAGAGTGCTGTGGAGTCTGTACAGGACTGGGGTGCAAACCAGCTGGAAATTTCTTCCTCCGCCTCTCCCCCCCCGCCCCGCTACTCCAGAGCTTAGCTGAGGGGCAGAGAGGTTTCCCCATGCCAGCGCTGTGCGGGGCTTTGGCACATGCAAGGCTCAGCTCCTCCTAGCCAGTGCCCCAGGCCAGAAGGTCTTGGACTTTCCCAGGGTGCTGGCCCAGCCAGAGGCAGTGGGGGAAGGAAGGAGCCTTCTGGCCAGGCTGTTGGTGAGCTGAGCACTCCGACCAGTAGCTGGTTCTCCTCTCAGCGCTGGGAGTGGTATGGGTCCCGCTGGGGGGGAATATGGAAGAGCAGTGGGGTTGCGGGTGGAGTGAAGGGGCAAAGCAGGGAGAGGACAGTGAGAGGGGGAGCATGTAAAGGACCGATGGGTGGGCAGCAGAGATGACACATAACCGGCCACCGCTTGATGCCTGCCCATACTCACCAGCCACGGCAGCTCACCAACCCAACATGCCAGTCAGAAACGGGATGGGAAGCAGGGCCCTGCAAGGCTAGCACACAGCAGAGGCTGCACTGACAGACCAGCAGGGGAGCGGCCGGACCCATGCGCTGCAGCTTTGCCCCACCACTAGCCTTGCACACTCACCCCCATTGTCGGCCACTGGCCCTCCCCACACTTACCGCTGGTGGGCGGGTGACTGTCGAGCAGGGATTTGGCCAGCAGCAGGATCCACCAGTACTGAGGGGGGAGGACAGAAAATATGGGACAATTTGCCCGTTTTTAAGAAAAAGTCAGGACACCTGCAGGAGGGCTTAAATATGGGACTGTCCCTTTAAAAATGGGGCATCTGGTCACCTTACCTATTGGTTATAATCCATAATATGGACTCCTGCGTATTGAAACACCTGATTTAGAGAGTAGTTTAGGATGTTTGTAACTGTGTTATTGAGCTCAGTGGGAAATTTCTAACTTTGCCTCTCTATGACACTTCATTTTTTAGCAATCAGCACAAGCTCAGAGATGCGGTTAGTGTACTAAGATGTCGCTTTGTTTTAAAACCTTCTAAACTGGAACAGAGCTAGTTAGACACTTTAATTCCTATTCAGAAGATGCAGCAGACACAGGTGCAGTTCAGACAGAGTGAGGATGGGATTTTGGATAGATCGTGTGTGTGTGTGTGTGTGTGTGTGTGTGTGTGTGTGTAGGGGGTGTCCAAAATATGGCTCTAAGTTATGACAGTCCTGCCTGGATTGACTATGGGCAGCTCTCCAATCGGATGCTACTCAGAATGGACATAGCAACATATGCTACGGCTCTACCCCTTCTGGACTCTAGAACGTCCCCTATGCTGAGGGTTACAAGGGGGCCTGTATAGGGCAACCTATGGTTATAGTATATAGTGCTTGAGCCGGGGGAATTCTCCCCAGGTCATTTTAGGGGATTTTACAGCCACTATACACTGCTGCAGTGGCATACAGATGGTATAATCGAGGGAATAATACCTTTCTTAGTGTGTAGTTGCCTATCTTAGCCACATCCCTAATGAAAAAATTAGAGAAGTACTTAGACTGCTTATGACACTATTTGGTAGAAGTGGCACTGGAATAAAACTTATATTCAAGGAACACTCAGCAGTATACAGAATAATATGGACACAATCAAGCTGAGCCACAAACTGAATTTGATGATATTTGCAACAACCTTTTTCACTTTTTACAAAATATGTTTCAAAGAGATTTACTTTTTTTTTTTGTCCCTGGAATATTTAAGGATAGAGAAAGTGTATGAATACTTGCCTGATCATGCGCTTGTGCCACAAGACACCTTAACCACGCCTTCTCTCATTTATATAAGTTTTAGTTTTCCAATCAGAGAGCAGAAAAAAATACCACGTTACTTAGGTGACCAATATCCCCCTGTGAATAATAAATTGTAACGAGTGAATAATCAAAGCAATAGTCATAGCAAATATTTCACAGCAAATCACAGGCCAACATTTGTTTGCTTAAAACAGTCAAATAATTTTGAACAATGATCAATTTGAAAATATAAAATCCTGTTTGCGTATAATTTGTGAATGGGGAAAAGGGGCTAAATTTATTGAAAACCTGCTGCAAATAGCTCACATAGCTCCAATTACAATGCAAATAATCTTTAGTATCCAGAGCTTTAAAAGTATTCAGAGAAGATGAGATACATCTTTCCTGTTGATACTTCTCCAATACAAAAGATGAGATATACCTAAAATACACATAAAACTAGAATGAAATTATTTATAAGCAAAGCACCTCAGAAACCTGCAAATAATATCTCAATCTTCCTATATCCTTCTTTATTCACCACACCATAGCATGAGTAATTTTGAAACTGCAGCATTCCATTTATTGTACAATTATGTTATATTATTTTGCTATTGCCACAAAGCTTCCATGAAAACATGCTCCATATATGCCTAAGCAATTTACCTTGTATGAATATTTGCATTAAATAAATGAAAATCCACCTCTTTCTAAAGATCATAGAATCATAGAATATCAGGGTTGGAAGGGACCTCAGGAGGTCATCTAGTCCAACCCCCTGCTCAAAGCAGGACCAATCCCCAACTAAATCATCCCAGCCAGGGCTTTGTCAAGCCTGACCTTAAAAACCTCAAATGAAGGAGATTCCACCACCTCCCTAGGTAACGCATTCCAGTGTTTCACCACCCTCCTAGTGAAAAAGTTTTTCCTAATATCCAACCTAAACCTCCCCCACTGCAACTTGAGACCATTACTCCTCGTTCTGTCATCTGCTACCACTGAGAACAGTCTAGATCCATCCTCTTTGGAACTCCCTTTCATGTAGTTGAAAGCAGATATCAAATACCCCCTCATTCTTCTCTTCTGCAGACTAAACAATCCCAGTTCCCTCAGCCTCTCCTCATAAGTCATGTGTTCCAGTCCCCTAATCATTTTTGTTGCCCTCCGCTGGACACTTTCCAATTTTTCCACATCCTTCTTGTAGTGTGGGGCCCAAAACTGGACACAGTACTCCAGATGAGGCCTCACCAATGTCGAATGAAGGGGAACGATTACATCCCTCGATCTGCTGGCAATGCCCCTACTTATACAGCCCAAAATGCCATTAGCCTTCTTGGCAACAAGGGCACACTGCTGACTCATATCCAGCTTCTCGTCCACTGTAACCCCTAGGTCCTTTTCTGCAGAACTGCTGCCGAGCCATTCGGTCCCTAGTGTGTAGCGGTGCATGGGAATCTTCCGTCCTAAGTGCAGGACTCTGCACTTGTCCTTGTTGAACCTCATCAGCTTTCTTTTGGCCCAATCCTCTAATTTGTCTAGGTCACTCTGTATCCTATCCCTACCCTCCAGCATGTCTACCACTCCTCCCAGTGTAGTGTCCTCTGCAAACTTGCTGAGGGTGCAGTCCACGCCATCCTCCAGATCATTTATGAAGATATTGAACAAAACCGGCCCCAGGACTGACCCTGGGGGCACTCCGCTTGATACCGGCTGCCAACTAGACATGGAGCCATTGATCACTACCTGTTGAGCCCGGCGATCTAGCCATCTTTCTATTCACCTTATAGTCCATTCATCCTGCCCATACTTTAACTTGCTGGCAAGAATACTGTGGGAGACCACATCAAAAGCTTTGCTAAAGTCAAGGAAAAACACGTCCACTGCTTTCCCCTTATCCACAGAGCCTGCTATCTCATCATAGAAGGTAATTAGATTAGTCAGGCATGACTTGCCATTGGTGAATTCATGCTGACTGTTCCTGATCACTTTCCTCTCCTCTAAGTGCTTCAGAATTGATTCCTTGAGGACCTGCTCCATGATTTTTTCAGGGACTGAGGTGAGGCTGACTGGCCTGTAGTTCCCAGGATCCTCCTTCTTCCCTTTTTTAAAGATGGGCACTACATTAGCCTTTTTCCAGTTGTTGGGGACCTCCCCCATCACCATGAGTTTTCAAAGATAATGGCTAATGGCTCTGCAATCACATCCACCAGCTCCTTTAGCAGGTGTGCAGCGTATCACATCCACCAACTCTCGGGTGCAGCGTATCTAGCCCCATGGACTTGTGCTCGTCCAGCTTTTTTAAATAGTCCTGAACCACTTCTTTCTCCACAGAGGGCTGGTCATCACCTCCCCATTCTGTGCTGCCCAGTGCAGTAGTCTGGGAGCTGACCTTGTTCGTGAAGACAGAGGCAAAAAAAGCATTGAGTACCTTAGCTTTTTCCACATCCTCTGTCACTAGGTTGCCTCCCTCATTCAGTAAGGGGCCCACACTTTTCTTGACTTTCTTTTTGTTGCTAACATACCTGAAGAAACCCTCTTGTTACTCTTAACATCTCTTGCTAGCTGCAACTCCAAGTGTGATTTGGCCTTCCTGATTTCACTCCTGCATGCCAGAGCAATATTTTTATATTCCTCTCTGGTCATTTGTCCTATCTTCCACCTCTTGTAACCTTCTTTTTTGTGTTTAAGATCAGCAAGGATTTCACCGTTAAGCCAAGCTGGTTGCATGCCATATTTACTATTCTTTCTACACATCGGGATGGTTTGTTCCTGTAACCTCAACAAGGAGTCTTAAAAATACAGCCAGCTCTTCTGGACTCCTTTCCCCCTCATGTTATTCTCCAAGGGATCCTGCCCATCAGTTCCCTGAGTGAGTCAAAGTCTGTTTTTCTGAAGTCTAGGGTCCGTATTCTGCTGCTCTCCTGTCTTCCTTGTGTCAGGATCCTGAACTCGACCATCTCATGGTCACTGTGTCCCAGGTTCCCACCCACTTTTGCTTCCCCTACTAATTCTTCTTGGTTTGTGAGCAGCAGGTCAAGAAGAGCTCTGCCCCTCGTTGGTTCCTCTAGCACTTGCACCAGGAAATTGTCCCCTACACTTTCCAAAAACTTCTTGGATTGTCTGTGCACTGCTGTATTGCTCTCCCAGAAGATATCAGGGTGATTGAAGTCTCCCATGAGAACCAGGGCCTGCGATCTAGTAACTTTCATTAGTTGCCGGAAGAAAGCCTCATCCACCTCATGCCCCTGGTCTGGTGGTCTATAGCAGACTCTGACCGCGACATCACCCTTGTTGCTCACACTTCTAAACTTAATCCAGAGACTCTCAGGTTTTTCTGCAGTTTCATACCAGAGCTCTGAGCATTCATACTGCTCTCTTATATACAGTGCAATTCCCTTACCTTTTCTACCCTGCCTGTCCTTCCTGAACAGTTTATATCCATCCATGACAGTATTCCAGTCATGTGAGTTATCCCACCAAGTCTCTGTTATTCCAATCACATCATAATTCCTTGACTGTGCCAGGACTTCCAGTTCTCCCTGCTTGTTTCCCAGGCTTCTTGCATTTGTGTATAGGCACTTAAGATAACTCGCTGATCATCCTGCTTTCTCAGTGTGAGGAGGAGCCCTCCCCTCTTGCGCTCTCCTGCTCATGCTTCCTCCTGGTATCCCACTTCCCTCAGCTAGGTTAGCCAGCCTGCTTGCGAAGATGCTCTTCCCTCTCTTCATTAGGTGGAGCCTGTCTCTGCCTAGCACTCCTCCTTCTTGGAACGCCATCCCATGGTCAAAGAATCCAAAGCCTTCTCTCCGACACCACCTGCATAGCCATTCATTGACTTCCACGATTCGATGGTCTACCTGGGCCTTTTCCTTCCACAGGGAGGATGGACGAGAACACCACTTGCACCTCAAACTCCTTTATCCTTCTTCTCAGAGCCACGTAGTCCGCTCAAGGTCATTCTTGGCAGTATCATTGGTGCCCACATGGAGAAACAGGAAGGGGTAGCGATCCGAGGGCTTGATGAGTCTCGGCAGTCTCTCCATCACATCGTGAATTCTAGCTCCGGGCAAGATATCATGTCGAGACACAAAAGTGTTCCCTGCTTGTACAGAGCTAAAAATTGTAAATGAATTTGTAGTTGGTTGGTTCCATTTAAATAAAATAGGCTGAATGTGCATCTTTATGAAAATGTGTTTATTTAGCCAGAAAACACAAATATTTCTATTAATATTTCCAGTTTAATGCCTAATTCTCGTATTTGTATGAATCTTTGCTTTTGTTTAGCTGTACTTTAGAATGAGTGTACTGGTGAGATTTTGTAGCCACTTTTCAACAAAATATTTTGTTCAGATTAGGGTATGACATAAGATTCAGAAGTGTGATGGACAGCTTATATAAATCCACTCATCAACATGTAGAGCAGAGACTAGTCCATGGAATTTCCCAGTACTGAGCAGTTTAAGTCAGTGATTTGCCTAAAATGGGTGATTGAACGCTTAAACAGTAATTATGCGTACTACTGTGATTTTTAAAAAAATAATGTTAATTAGATCACATATTACCTTTATTAAATGCAGAGATCACAATATTGCTCTTTATTTATATTTATTTATAATTACATTACTTTTCCAAAAGGTTAATGAAGAAACCACAAAACAGACTGAGTTTGTGTGTGTGCATGTGTAATATATAATGCCTAGGGTTTTGAAACAGAAATTAAATATCAACGGAAAAAAATCACATATGGAGAAATGAAGCCTAAGAACAAATGTATTTTTGTGATACTGTCTGTAATTCATGCTGGATAATCATGAACCCAGCAGTTAATGACCTCTACTCTGATACATTAAGTCCAACCACAGATAATGGTGTCCTAGGTAAATTAACAAACCCAGTGGTAAACTTGCTTCTAGTTCAGCAGGAGACAGTGTACAAATTAGCATTAGTTCTTAATAAGATCAGTGTCCTGCCATCTACACAGTTCTGTAGTGTTCATAATGCCGGGGGTTTTTTCAGGTGAAATTTTTTTCTCTTGAGGACACTTGTACAATGCATTCTCCTAACAGAGAGTCATCCTCATCCTAATCAGTCCCCTACTTGAAAACTTTCCTCATTTCTTACACTTTCATGCTGTGAGTGCTGCTGCGAGTTGTTGGGAATGATTATTCATTTGTAAGCTTCCTTAATAACATTTCCTTTAGATGTTGAGGTACCCAACAGAGCAAACCAAGGATTTGATTGTATAATTATAGCTATTCAGAAAAAATGATGGTCACTCTATGGACAATCTTTGTCTAATTCAATTGATTGATGCTTATTACTGCCTAAATTAATATTTATTAAATTAATTCAAATAAACAGCTACTTATAATAGACAGAGGTAAAGTATCAAAAAGGACCTGATTCTGTGAACTACAGAACACTTCATTCTGCAAGGATCTGAATGCCATCTACCCCTTTGAAAATAGGGGGCTTAGCACTTCATTGGAGGTGCTCTGCACCTCTCAGGATCAGCCCCTAAAACACAGTTTTGCACTACATCCGAGCACACACAAACACATTTTCATAAGGAATGGTTATGAGAAATAGAATTTATCTTCTGCTTAAGAAAAATTATATTCTGTAGGTTTGGAAATGTCATACACATTTTGAAACAAATCTATAAAAGTTCCCTTTCTGTGCAATACTGGAGCACAGTTATTTCATTTGAAAGCTATATATTTTGCTTTTTAAAAAAGAGTACCTGCTAAAATGGGAAAATAGGATTATAATGAGACTAATATTCACTAGTTTATTTGATTAATTTTTGTCCTCACTTGTTGAATAAATTATTCACATTCAATTTTTCCACTATTTGACCAGCTCTCTACATGCTCTGACAACTTATGACAAATAAATTAGTCATGAATATTGTCCATTAATTGATTAACACTTTTTTTATGAACAAAATTTTTACATTATTTGATGAAGTCTAATTAGAAAATTTCAGCCATAACTTACATGGCAAAAAGAGAAAAAAAAAAAAGAGGGCATTTTCTAATTTGTATGTATATAGCAATATGTGAATATGAAATATGTGTGTGTATGTATATATGCATGTATGAAGAATATACCACAATCCTATATATATATATGATTTCATATACAGCTCTTGTCTGAACAAATGTGTGTGTCTAGGACTGAGGTATACTATATATTCTTTATATATTTATCATGGAAGTTTTATGAGTAAAAGTTAAATATACAGCTCTTGTCTGAACAAACCTCTCACTGTAAAATGTTTACCTTCATGACATGTACTATTATTTCATGATTATTTTAAAATACACTTAAAGAGTTTTACATGTTACCCAGCTACTAAGAATGCTTTAATAGAGAACTAATTTTTGTTAGAGGTGTCGCGACAATTTGAATTTTATATGCATGCATTATGTTTTCTTAAAATGGGGAAATTATGCATCTGAAGGAATCTGTCTAGAATAATGGGGTTCTATAGAAGTTACTTTAATCATGTTCACTAGCAGTTATAGCTGTTTTACATCTTATTTGCAACAAAAGGGAACTCTAATTATCTTCAAAAAGAGCATAAAATGGTGTGCTTTGCTGCTGATGTAATGTTGATTTGTGAATGCTGCTGATAGGAACTGACAACTAAATACATGTCACACTTTTCAAAAATCAGTGATGGTGACAGGATAACCCTCTTTTGTGACCTGGGGACCAGAAGATGGGGTATATATTTGCTTGTTAAGTAGAAACAATTTACAGTTTCCACTTAAAAAAATAAAAATGCTGTTATAGATGTGTTATCGATTACTTTAACAGTGTTCCACTTTCGTTATGACTTAAAGCTGCCTGCTGCAAATTAGATTTAGCGCATATAATCTCAGACTCACCCAGTGAATAACAGTTCCTTGCATAATACAATATATTCACTGTACTTGTAAAATAGCATGAAAAAGAGTGTATATATGAGTAGTGTTTCAGTTTTATTTCCAATGCCCACATCTCATTTATAAAAACAAGCCTGTCACAAAGTACTAAATTAAAATAAAAAAGAGCACTGCATTGTTAAGATATTCATTTAGTATCCATACAATAGAGTATGTATAAAATTGACCTAGTCTATTTTTAAGCCCAGATATGAAATTAATCAGTAGAGGTCTAAAATACGCTAGAAATAACCAACCTCCACCATTAGGCTTGATTTAAGGATCTACTACTTAAACTCTCTGTGCCTCATTCCCCCGTCTGTAAAATAGGGGACACTTTGTCTACCTGGTCTATTTAGATTGTGAGCACTGTGGCAGGGATTGTCACCCACTCTGTGTATAAACAGCATTCAGCCCAATGGAGCCACCAGTCTTGGCTCAGACCTGTAGCTACTACTGTAATACAGACTATTATTAATAGCAAATAACAAAGAATAACAATAAAATTAAATGCTCATTGAAATGTATTGATTCTTACTGAACATAACCCTAGCATTTATTAAATCAGAAAACTGGGGGCAGGATGGCTGAGGGGACTGATGATGGAATATGTGAAACTTTCACATCTAATTCTCCAAGTCAGAAAGTCATTACCCGCTTATGTGTTTCTAAGCACTATGTGAAATGTGTTGGTGTTCTCAGTTCAGTATTTAGTGAACAAGCATCCAGATCACAAATTTCATCACCATCACAAATAACATCTTTGTTAGAAATCTCAGCCAAGCAATAAATGGATATTGACTGGAAATATCCTCCCACTTTAAGTGGTACACTACAGTGTTAAGGCAATGTACATTGACCAAGTAGCATGGAGAAACTTTCATTTTGTAGATGGGGAACTTCCCTCTCCATGGCTGACAATCTGGCATCTTTCACAAGAAGTAGTTTTTAAATGTCAAAATCTGTTAAGTCACCACTGAAGGGTCCAACAAATCTGGGCTCATAACACAGGAAGTCTAATAAATGTGGAGCTAAATGATAATATATTTGGTAAAACCAAGAGATGATCTCCTCCTAGTGTAGAAGATTGCCTGATAAAGGCAATCTCTGACACTAATTTCTGTATAAGTACTATACCTGAACATACAGAAATCTGAGCCTTCCACAACCAGCCTGGCCAAATGGGGAAAGCCGTACCAATGAGAAAGTTAATCTGGTTTTAACTCTTGAAGAGATATGAAAAGATAAAGACTAATGAACACTGACAGCTTTATTTCTGTTATTGAGGGTTTGATAGGCCAATATGTGTGCATATGGGACCTGTCCAAAGCCAGCAGAATTCCATGGAAAGCATTGCATTGATTTCAGTGGACTCTACATTAGACCCATGCTATGCGAGGCACAGTGTTGAGATTCTCTCTATTCTATTTTGCATAGATTTTTTATTTCATACATTATTCACAGTTTGCGATGCCAAAAAGCAGTTTATATCATTGACACACAGAAAACAAAGAAAGAAATGCAGTGTATTTGTTGTCATTATTATGAAAACTAAGTCACGATGCATTTCATTTTCATTATATTACAGGATTTTAATAAGCTCCATTGATAGCAGTCACTTGTCCTTAGCACACAATAAAGAAGAAAGAAAAGAGGACTTTGGGGGTTGTTTTTGAAACTCTTGTATACTGTCTAGGCGTTTTAAGCACAAATTTCATTTCTTTTCCACATCACAAACCTCTTTGATGACAAAGTCACGTATCCTTAGTCCCTAACATAAAAGTAAAAAAGACATTTAGATAGTTTTCCTCAACTTTGAAGGGAGTTTTACATTGGAGAATGCAATTGCATAAATCGGGCATATTGGATTTTTTGATTCAGCCCTATTCTGGGCTCGGTAATCTAACACCTACTAAAACACCACACTGTTTATCATGTTTCCAGGGACATCTGAAATATTTAGATAAATAGGGTTTAGTATGAAAGGGAGAGACTGAGCTGCTTTACAGAATGGGGCGTATGGGCAGTGAGGAGAATGCTGCCAACTTGTGATATCTAAAGAATCTAAGCCATGCCTGGGTCCCTGTCCCCAGCATACAACGAAGATCCTGGAGACCTATGTAGTGCTGTCATAACTAAACTTTGTCTCATCCAGAATTCATTTACATAAGATTCGTTATACAACACCTATCACTGCTTGTACTACTCAGGAGACCCTTTAATTCATTCACTTTCTTCACTCATTTTGTTCCTTAACTTCCTATTTGTGCTCTTCCTAGATCACTCTTTGCACTGAATAAGTTTGAGTGTCTGACCAGGAGGGGGAAAGAGAGACTATTAAATTTATCCCCATTATAGCCCTTAAAATAAAAACATCTGGGAAAATAAAATAAGAATTCAAAACCCATAATATAATGTCTCTTTTGAAAAGCATGGCTAGCATATTTTCCCTTCTTTGATATCTGGCATTGTTATTTCTAACAGCAGTCAGCAGAAGAAAAAAGTTTGTGGGTAGACTAAAATGAAAATACCCTTTTGTGATGCTTTGCTTTTCTTGTCAGAAAAAGAATAAAAGGGTTTTTTAATTTGAGTCAGTGTGGAATGTTTGCCATGTGGTGTTTCCTTAGGTTTTGTCATACATAAGTTGGGAGGAGGGAGTGGCTGTTTGAGGGGAAGACCATAGCATACAAAATTCACTCCAATTTCATGAGTCTGGTGAACTAGGAGAATTATACAGAAAACTTATAGATATGTCCTTGTATTGTCACAGCTGAGCTACAGTTCACCAGTTCAAACCTTACCATTGCAACAAGTCACATTGTTATGTGTTCTACTTTTTACCAAATGCTCACATCACCAGCTCCTCCCTAAGCCACTGTTCTGCAACAAACACTTGAAAAACTTAATATAATGAGAATACAACCGCTATTGTGGGTAGTGCTCCTACTCTCCACGTTCTCCAAACAATCCTATATATGTAGGATGTGTGGTTGCTGATATATCCATCTAAACAATTTAAGAGAGCTTCATTTTTAGGTCACTGGCTATATACACATGCTCTTGGGTGGTAAAAAGTCATTTACAGGTCAGCACTTGCTGAATTACCACACAGAGGTATATGATATGCTGAAGCTAGGAGGTAACTGTAGCGGCTTGACGGTCTCTTCTGTCAAATGTTGATTTTTTTTTAAAGCAAGCACTCTACATGACATATTGTTTTGACTACATTGCAAGTATGATTGAGTATTTTTGAAATACATTATTTTGATTTTTTTCTTGAGTCCTAATGAGGTATGAGATTTGTTTAATTTTCTCTCTCTCCAAGCCTATTTGTCTTCCCAAAATCTAATTAAAAATATTTTAATCTGGCTACTTGTCTGGTAGCACTTGTCTTCCTTTGCATTTGGATAGTTTCAATATCTTTTATAAAACTAGATAGTCTGAAGAACACATCAGTGCTGACTATCAAGCTGAACAAACCATTAATAAAACTTACTTTAATACTATTGTTACAAGGAAAGGTAAAGAAAATATAGTGTTCTGACTCACTTAATCAATAACGGTGGAAATATTATTATATTTGCATAGAATAATTATTTTACCTAAAAGAATATTCCAACAAAACACTCAAGAAATAAGTCTGGAAATGTACAGTTAAGGAATGCATCCACTTCATTTATATTACATATTCCTTCTTCATTTACTATCACTCCATGCAAATAATACCTCCCCATCAAACCTTAACTTTGTCCTCATGTAATATGCATAAATACACTTAAGTTAAGAAACGGATATTACTAGGTTACTACAATGGAGAACTAATTTAACCTGAACTGGTACAACTACCGCTGCTTCATAATATCAAGGACATTCGAGGGCTTGTCTACAAAGGGATTTTAAAAAGGATCAAATCAAGTTTCTCAGTTTGAAAACACTTGCATTCATGACACAAAGCCATCACTGTGCACAAACTCTGCATTTATCAGGAACTCTGGAGTCCTCTTGAAAAGTGGACAAGGTTGCTTCAAATTGTATTAGTTCGGTCATTTGTTGGTGTGCACAGCATTGCTGTGCGCCACTTTTTGCATACTTCTAATGGCTATCCCACAGGGCTTTGCAAGCTGAGCAGTACTGAAGGGTCCATTTACTTGTGTGCTCTCCCTGCCCTGGTGTAAAATTGCTAGGATAGCCCTTCCCTTTTTTAAAAGGTGGCACACAGCCAGATTTTGCCCATTTGCTCCTGGATCCCAGTGTATGATATTCAGGTGACACAAACGTGATTGCAATCCAGAAGCCCTACAACATGCCTCATGCAGACACTTGGAGAGATCCTGAGATCCTGAATTTCATTGCCATCTGGGGAGAAGAAGGAGGATGCCAGGCAGATGCTGTCCCCTGACAGCCAGAATCCTGATGATGGCCAGCTGGATAGCCTTCCCCTGTCCAGCCCTGTTACAAGGGACCCTGATTCCTGCCCTGCATTGACTGAGCCTGAATCCAAACCAGAAACCCAGGCTGGGACTAAAAGAGGCAGGAGCCCTGACGGGAACTTTGGCATATAAGTACCTATCTTTACAATGTATTATTTATTGTTATTAGTGGCAGATTTGAGCTAGTAGCCTTGGCTTCCCTCCACCCACTTTGCTGTTTCAAAACGGCTCCTGCATAGCATAGTCAGTTTGTACCCCATCCACCCTCAACCCCCTCTCCGGTGGCAGATTTGAATACCAAAAGCATTCATTTGTGCAAAATTCAACGGTTTATTGAGGCAGTGCTTACAGGAAAAGAAATTTTGTTCATTTTTGTACTTTTTGTGAGGTATGTATGCACAGTGCATGCCCGTCAAAGCACAAACATTACTGCTCCCTGCTGAGGTACAAATGCCCTGTCATACTCGTGCTAGATGGCAATAATTGCAGGACCCTATCTATTTTCCTCTGCACTTTCTCCATGTCTGCCGAGGAGATATAGCAGAACTTAAGGCTCAGAAATTGCTTCGATTTTGTTTTGTTCCCTATAGGGAACAGTCCCACGCCTATGCCCCTGGTATAGCTTGCAAGCCTCTTCCACTCCTGCAGCGCTTCTGGGTGGACCATCCCAGCCAATAACTCCACAGCATACTCCGCCTCCTACTCAACCACCTCAGTGTAACGTCATCGAGTGTGAGGACAGTCCACAGCAGGTACAGAAGAGATTACTATCCAGCTCCCCCTTCAAACCTCCCATAACCCCCTATTATACCCCTAATGACACAGAATTTCCTTCAGTACACAAACAAAACTGCAGAAACAAACCTGAAACATAGCTCAAGCCATCCCGTCCCACCTCTAACAGTATGACAGCTGATTCAGTTGACTGAAATCCAAATCCAAATGTCCTCCATACATGCACTTACCATCTCTGTGGTTCCACCAAAGAATCAGAAGTGTCCCAGGGAGGTATAGCCACACATGTCTGGGATATGAACAATAAGCAACAGTTTTTCTCCCTATTCCCAGAGCCACACCACCTGGAACAAATAGACAGTCAAGGCCTGGGCCTCTATCTACTGCTGATGGGCTGAATCTGAGGGCAGAAAAAAGGAAGACTCACGATGACTTATTTGCAGAACTCATGGAAAAACCAGCTGGCTGAGAGGTGGAGCCTGAACATGGGGACCCAGTAGGAAAAAAAATGAGGCTGTCTAAGAAGATTGTGGCAGTGGCCAAAGACAGTGTCACAGTGGCTAGGGAAAGAGTGGCTGTGGCTAAAGACAGCATCACCATGGTGAAGGAGAGTATGGAAAAAGAGAGATTCAGAGGTACCTCATGGATGCAATCCTGAAAAAAGAAAGTCCTCCTGCAAAACATGCTCCTGCTACGCTGGCCAGCAGGTCCTACAGTCCCATAATTTGAGACCCAGTTATGTTCTTCAGCCCCTGACCGGTGCTGGCTGTTGAGACCAGCAGCAAACCCTAGCCACCACATCCCCACAGCTCCCAGTGGCTCCCATTTACTGCTCAGGTCCAACCTTTGGACACCAAGAATACTTGCACCTGGGAGTTCAGCTCTTTTGAGCCCTGCGATTCCCTTGCAAGTGGTGCTGCAGCACTCAACTCCAGAATCCAAGGGGACAAGAAGAGCCAGAGGCAAGCTATATACTCGTCTGTAACTTTATACTCCTCCCAAAAATTGTTGTATTTGAAACGTTCTTACAGTTGCACTTTGAGTTTTGTTTGCACTATTCCATTCATTAATGGTTTGTGTACAGTTGTTTATTTTGTAAATTGGTTAGTTAAATGTATTTCCAAATCAAGGATATTATTTTTCCATTGGTTTCATTAAAACTTTATTATTGGGTTTTTATTGTTCTTTCATAATGAAAACTGTTCACAGTATATCCATTAGCAGTCATCATTGCAGTTAACACAGGAAATCCTTTAAATAAAGATGAAATGTTCCCTATGTGCTTTTGTAAAACCCTATGAATTTTTTCACCTTTATTTAAAGGATTTTCTGTGCTAAATGCAATGATGGTTCATAATGGATGTATTGTACACAGTTTTATTATGAAAGTACAATAAAAAAACAATAATAAAGTTTTAATGAAACCAATGGAAAAATAATATCTTTGTATTTGGAAATACATTTAACTAACCAATCTTCTTATGTAACCAACTGTACACAACCCTTTAATTATTGCAAAAGTGCAAACAAAACTCAAAGTTCAACAGTAAGAACATTTCAAATACAATAATTTGGAGGGAATCCAGAAAGTTCAAGGTGAATAAATGCCTTACCTTTTATTCATTTTGCCCGTGGGGTGCTGGGGTTAAGTGCTGAGACTCAAAACTTTCAGGTGCACTGCAGGGTGTTATGCTGAGGTGGCAAAGAATGGTCTGATTCAGAAAGGCAAAGGGAAGACCAGTGAGATATGCTGTGAAGTTATTCATCAGGGTATCGCCCCCAGAATTGTTGCAGGAGTGGAAGAGGCTCGCAAGCTTTACCAGTGGGTATGAGCATGTAGTTATTACCTATAATATGGTAAACAAAATTGAGCTTAGTCTTAGTTTTAACCTTCGTATATCTCCCCTGCAGATATGGAGAAAGGTCAATGCATTTCTACCTCAGTTGGGAGCAGTACTCTTTGTGTCTTGACCAGGCATGCAATGTGCCCTCATACCTCATGTGACCAATGAAAACTAACCCAATTTTTTTCCTGTAAAAACTGTCCCAATACACGGTTGAGTTTTGTGCCAATGAATGCTTTTGGTATACAAATTGGCCCTGGAGAAGGGGCAGAGAAGGGGTGAGATACAGACCACAACTGCAGCAGGCTGGCAGTTGCCATTTTGAAGGAGCAAAAGGGGGAAAGTGGAAAGGAGGCAGATGCTCCTAGCTCACATCCACCCATAACAATAAATAATAAATTGTAAAGATCGGTATTTATATGCCAAAGTTCTCTCCAGGGGATCTGACTCTCTGGTCCCAGCATTGGTTTTTGGCTCAGATTCAGGCTCAACGAATGCAGGGCAGATATTGGGGTCCATTGTACCAGGGCAGGACTGGGAATGGCTATCCAACTGGCCATCATCTGGGTTCTCAGTCCCAAAAAGATGCTGGCTGTCAGGGGACAGCTCCTGTCCGGCATCCTCCTGCTCATTCTCCAATGGGTCAAGCCAGTTGTCCTCAGTGGCAGGGAGAGTGCAGGCCACAGGCTCCCAATAATGCCTGGGACAGGTCACATTATAATTGTGTAGGATCCTGTCCAGTTCTTCCAACAATGGACAGGTCAGATGTCCCCTACTCATTTGTCTCTTTTTATCCTTCGTTTCAACATACTTTCTCCTGAGCTGCTTGCTCTTTATCCAGCACTGGTTGGCGTCTCGGTTTTGACCACTGACAGACATCTGCTCTGCAATGTCCACAAAAAAATATCCTTATTCCTGTGGCTGGCCACAGGAATGTTCTGAATCAATGCTTCTTCCCAGATGGAGATGAGATCCCCGGTCTCAGCACAGTTCCAAGCAGCTATGTGAAACATGTTCTGGATTGCAGTCCTAGTTCTGTTACCAGAATATGATACACTGAGATCCAGGATCAAACAGGTGAAATCTGGCTGTTTGCCACCTTTTAAAAGGAGGAAGTGTTATCTTGGAAACTTTACACTGGAGCCAGGAGGGCGAACGAGTAAATGGACAGATCAGTAATGGTCAACCTGAAAAGCACTGAGGGATAGCTGTTAAAAGCATGCAAAACGGGGTGCCCAGCAATTCCATGCCCACAAACAAAAGACTGAATCAATACAATCCAAGCAAACCTCATCCACTTTGCAAGAGGACTCCATAGTTCTCAATAAATGTTAAATTAGTTCACAGTGATGGGTTGTGTCAAGTATACGCAAGCCTTTTTGAAACCACATTAACTCAATTTGATCCAGTTTAAAATACCAATGTAGACAAGCCCTTTGAAACCATGTCATCAAGAGTATCTGGTTCTAGTAGCATCCAAGATTTATGAAAGAGGTAAATACAAACAAACTAAAATTTCATTTAAGTACTACAACTACTTAATAATAATTAATGAATTAATTGAATTGTTTTGTGGTAGTACCTAGAAGCTCTAGTCATGGACCAGGGCTCCATAGTGCTAGGCATTGTACAAACACTGAACAAAAAGTCCCTGCCCCAAAGACATTACAAGTGCTACAGACATTTCACAATTATGTCAAAGGCAGTTAGTTAACGTTGCAAATGTTTTAGAATCAAAATTAATATGGCAGATGTTTTGTGGAAAAGACGAGTATGTGATACCGTAATTGACAAGTTTCAGAGTAACAGCCGTGTTAGTCTGTATTCGCAAAAAGAAAAGGAGTACTTGTGGCACCTTAGAGACTAACCAATTTATTTGAGCATGAGCTTTCGTGAGCTACAGCTCACTTCATCGGATGCATCCGATGAAGTGAACCGTAATTAATGAATACCATAATGCAGGGGTTCTCAAACTTCATTACACTACAACCCCCTTGTGACAACAAAAATTACTGCATGGCCCCAGGAGCGGAGACTGAAGCCTGAGCCTGCATGAGCCCTGTCATGCCTATCGGGCAGGTGGGCCTAAGCCAAAGCCCAAGGTCTTCAGCCCTGGGCAGGGGGCCTGTAATCTGAGCCCCACCACACAGGGCTGAAGCCCAAGGGCTTTGGCCTGCCTTGCCTCAGCCCCAGCCTTGTGCTTTGGCTTCAGCCCCAGACTCCAGCAAGTCTAAGGCCAGCCCCAGTGACTCCATTAAAACGAAGTCACGACCCACTTTAGGGTCCCAACCCACAGTTTGAGAACGACGGCCATATTGCATACACACAATGGAGCAGAATTAACATTCCACAGGCAACAGCAAAACTGGCATTTCTGAATATTTGACTTTACAACCTCAATGTTTTGTCATTGTAGAAATGACGTGAAAGTCTTGAAAGTCCAGGATTTGAATAAGTCCTGCTTCTCAGGCAAAAGATTTTAATGGGCAAATAAAATCCATTTTTCATTATCATCCATCACCACAGTAAAGGGTTGGTAAGTAGATCTGGTGTTTGTGCTGGTAAATTTTCATGATAGCTTTGCAAAACTGACATAGGTACATAGAAATAAAATATATATACATAGGTCTTTATATATTATTTTTCCTCATTTTAGGGGTGGGTGTGCCCTACTCATTTCACACTGACTTACTATTGTTTGCTTCACTGAATCTAGTGTGCATTCTGCCGCAACTAGGAAATGTGTCTACACTTTCCATTAAATCTCTAAGTAAAGAAGAGATGCTTCTGTCAGTAGAAGAAAAATATACTGAGCCTCTCTGAGGTAAAGGATCAGGTTGTGGATGGCTGATTTATCAATTGGAAACAAGTCTTTACATGGCTTTGACTGCATATTTGATACAGGTGAGTCATACCGGTTCATTTGCTACATTGTCTTGGCATCAGCAGGGTACTAATTTAAATGGCAATGGTATTCATGCTTAAATCAGTTCATCTGATGAAAGAAGGAGTTTCTAGTTTAAATTCTTCTTTAAGAGACATTTTAAAAGCATCAAAAGATAGTTATTGATCTAAAATATAGGGCAAGAAATCAGCTTATTTACATACAGACATAATGACAGTCTTTTAAGAAAAGTCACAGCAAGCAGAAAATATACTTTAGAACATGAACATAGCCAGAGTCCATTCCAGATGACCAGAGATCTCTATCTGCTTATCCTCTCTTCTGTTCTAAGGGGATTAACTAACCAACAGATTCTGGCTTCACCATAGCCTCAGAAAGCTATCTAATGTGATCTCTTCAGGGTCAGGGGTTCAGATCTGAGGTACTCTTTTTGGCCACTCTTAAAATTTCTTTCACTAAAAAAAGGGAAATTTCAGATTATGTAACACTATCCTAAAAGTTCTAAGCAGAAGTCTCTGCCTTTTTTCAGTAAGTCACTGTGAATTACTGCGTCTATCTCAGGCACTTATCCACTGATGTGCTTCTCAGTATACAGTAGTGCCAATTCGACAGTTGAGTAAATCAATTATTGTCCACAACTATGGTTTTTGGAGATGCAAATAGAGCATCTGAGTCAATCAAACTCAATTTTTTATTCAAGAGACTGACCAAGTGTATATGCCATTAGGCAAGAATTGCTGCTCCATTAATTATCAACTTGGCTTTGTGGCCAAGAGCAGTGACGAAGAATACAGCATGAACATGTTTTCATGCAACTTCCTCCAGAGCGATAGTCTTTTCATTAAAGTAATGTTCTGTGTCAGGCATTACAGCTCTTTTTCCAAATTCTGTTCATGACTATGTACTCTTCATTCCCCATCTTACTTTCACAACTCAATGGTGCACAATGAGTCCTACATGTTGATTTCCTGCTCGGCGCCTGGGTTGTTGGTTTCCTCTCTTACAGTGCTCTGAGCAATATCAACATTTTCCTCATTCATTTACTCCATTGTTTTTCAGGGTCAGAGCTAATGGTGAGAAATGATTTGAAATGTCAATAGTATATCAGAAACATAAGCTAGATCAACTTGGCTTTGGAAGAAAAAAAGCGGTCTTGCATTAATTTTAAGCTTACTACTGTAGGAAAGCAACTGCAGTTCTTCTATATACTTAAAGTTTATAGATCATCATCTAAAATCTATTGGATACAGCATAATTTATTACCTTAGAAGCTGAGTAATGTTGTATACCAAATGTAGAAGACTATGCATTTAGAAACTGAACATTTGTTGCATAAGACAGAACTTGTAAGGGCTGTATTTCCTTGTGCAAATAGAGGCATGAGGAAAGATCTATGTGTGGTTGCTCAAGTTGCATTTAATCTCCTGGCATTTTAAGTCATGAAATTGTAATTCTTGTAGCAGAAAACATCTGGATGCTTTGTATAATTGTTCTATCTCATCACAATCAGCATCTTTATTTGTAGGTATATTGTACAATCTCTCTAAGCATGTCTTTTTTATTTGCAAATTCTGTTTTCAAAGGTTGTCTGGATACAAACTGGCAGACTTCTGTGGAAAACAAAGAAAAAAGAGACATAGAATTGTGCCCTTTCTTATATCATCTCTGCTATATCAAAGGAAACAATGGCCTTGTAAACTCATTTAGGCACAGTTAATGGTATCTTTTGGAACTCATTAATTATATCAATGCTCCATTTAATCCATTATTATTGCCTCCTACAAACTTACTTCTACTCACAGCATGGGCAATTTTCACCATTTTGTATCAGACATACGACATACATACCCCTTGCTCTCAAGCAACCCATTTCAGGGCCAAGGCCTCTTCAGCACTCTTCAGAACTCCGTGAACTCACCAGGATGACCAGTGTAAATTGATAATATTAGCAACTTCAAACTGAAACGAGTCAGGAACAAAGGTAACCATAATGTTTTGAGGTACCTGGGGAGGTAAAATCATGTATTCACCTAATTAGCATTACAGATTTTCTACAACTTTTTTTTAAAAGAGGAGAATGCAATGGTAACGAGGAGAATGACAATTTATGAAAACGTAAGTCTAATTGTAAATGACCCTCTGGCAGAGACAAGGAATGCTGGCAGTAGTTATGTCAGATGTTGTGAGATGCCAGCCTGGAAACTTCCACAAGCCAACATTTTAATCTTCTATTTCATTTCTATCACAACAGAACTGTAACATTGACTGAAACTATGAATGAACTTTAACAAAAAATAGTAAAAGAATAACAGCAAACCCATTGTCTAGGATTGCACAAGGCTGATAGATGATGTGACGATTACAAATAGATGAATTTTCTTTATTCCCATTCTAAGGGTATGTCTACACTACGAAATTAGGTTGAATTTATAGAAGTCTTTTTTTAGAAATCGGTTTTATATATTCGAGTGTGTGTGTCCTCACAGAAAATGCTTTAAGTGCATTAACTCGACGGAGTGCTTCCACAGTACCAAGGCTAGTGTCGACTTCCAGAGCGTTGCACTGTGGGTAGCTATCCCACAGTTCCCGCAGTCTCCGCTGCCCATTGGAATTCTGGGTTGAGATCCCAATGCCTGATGGGGCTAAAACATTGTTGCGGGTGGTTCTGGGTACATATCGTCAGGCCCCCGTTCCCTCCCTCTCTCCGTGAAAGCAAGGGCAGACAATCATTTTGCGCCTTTTTTCCTGACTTACCTGTGCAGACGCCATACCACGGCAAGCTTGGAGCCCGCTCAGGTAACCGTCACCCTATGTCTCCTGGGTGCTGGCAGACGTGGTACTGCATTGCTACACAGTAGCAGCAACCCATTGCCTTCTGGCAGCAGACGGTACAATACGACTGGTAGCCGTCATCGTCATATCCGAGGTGCTCCTGGCCACGTCGGCCAGGAGTGCCTGAGCAGACATTGGCGCAGGGACTAAATTTGGAGTGACTTGACCAGGTCATTCTCTTTAGTCCTGCAGTCAGTCCTATTGAACCATCTTATGGTGAGCAGGCAGGCGATACGGATTGCTAGCAGTCGTACTGTACCATCTTCTGCCAAGCAGGCAAGAGATGAGGATGGCTAGCAGTCCTACTGCACTGTCTTCTGCCAAGCAGCCATGAGATGTGGATGGCTTGCAGTCCTTCTGCACCGTCTACTGCCAGCCAAAGATGTAAAAGATAGATGGAGTGGATCAAAACAAGAAATAGACCAGATTTGTTTTGTACTCATTTGCTTCCCCCCCAACCCCCGTCTAGGGGACTCATTCCTCTAGGTCACACTGCAGTCACTCACAGAGAAGGTGCAGCGAGGTAAATCTAGCCATGTATCAATCAGAGGCCAGACTAACCTCCTTGTTCCAAAAAGAACGATAACTTAAGTGCACCATTTCTTATTGGAACCCTCTGTGAAGTCCTGCCTGAAATACTCCTTGATGTAAAGCCACCCCCTTTGTTGATTTTAGCTCCCTGAAGCCAACCCTGTAAGCCATGTCGTCAGTTGCCCCTCCCTCCGTCAGAGCAATGGCAGACAATCGTTCCGCGCCTTTTTTCTGTGCGAACGCCATACCAAGGCAAGCATGGAGGCCGCTCAGCTCACTTTGGCAATTAGGAGCACATTAAACACCACACGCATTATCCAGCAGTATATGCAGCACCAGAACCTGGCAGAGCGATACCGGGCGAGGAGGCGACGTCAGTGCGGTCATGTGAATGATCAGGACATGGACAGAGATTTCTCTGAAAGCATGGGCCCTGCCAATGCATGCATCATGGTGCTAATGGGGCAGGTTCATTGCTGTGGAATGCCGATTCTGGGCTCGGGAAACAAGCACAGACTGGTGGGACCGCATAGTGTTGCAGGTCTGGGACGATTCCCAGTGGCTGCGAAACTTTCGCATGCGTAAGGGCACTTTCATGGAACTTTGTGACTTGCTTTCCCCTGCCCTGAAGCGCATGAATACCAAGATGAGAGCAGCCCTCACAGTTGAGAACACTCGCTTCTCAACTGTGAGGGCTGCTCTCATCATGGTATTCATGCGGTAGCCCTGTGGAAGCTTGGTATTCATGCGGTAGCCCTGTGGAAGCTTGCAACGCCAGACAGCTACCGGTCAGTTGGGAATCTATTTGGAGTGGGCAAATCTACTGTGGGGGCTGCTGTGATGCAAGTAGCCCACGCAATCAAAGATCTGCTGATATCAAGGGTAGTGACCCTGGGAAATGTGCAGGTCATAGTGGATGGCTTTGCTGCAATGGGATTCCCTAACTGTGGTGAGGCCATAGACGGAACCCATATCCCTATCTTGGCACCGGAGCACCAAGCAGGCGAGTACATAAACCGCAAGGAGTACTTTTCAATAGTGCTGCAAGCTCTGGTGGATCACAAGGGACGTTTCACCAACATCAACATGGGATGGCCGGGAAAGGTACATGATGCTCGCATCTTCAGGAACTCTGGTCTGTTTCAAAAGCTGCAGGAAGGGACTTTATTCCCAGACCAGAAAATAACTGTTGGGGATGTTGAAATGCCTATAGTTATCCTTGGGGACCCAGCCTACCCCTTAATGCCATGGCTCATGAAGCCGTACGCAGGCATCCTGGACAGTAGTCAGGAGCTGTTCAACTACAGGCTGAGCAAGTGCAGAATGGTAGTAGAATGTGCATTTGGTCGTTTAAAGGCGCGCTGGTGCAGTTTACTGACTTGCTTAGACCTCAGCGAAACCAATATTCCCACTGTTATTACTGCTTGCTGTGCGCTCCACAATATCTGTGAGAGTAAGGGGGAGACGTTTATGGCGGGGTGGGAGGTTGAGGCAAATCGCCTGGCTGCTGGTTATGCGCAGCCAGACACCAGGGCGGTTAGAAGAGCACAGGAGGGCGCGGTACACATCAGAGAAGCTTTGAAAACCAGTTTCATGACTGGCCAGGCTACGGTGTGAAAGTTCTGTTTGTTTCTCCTTGATGAAACCCCCTGCCCCTTGGTTCACTCTACTTCCCTGTAAGCTAACCACCCTCCCTTCCTCCCTTCAATCACCGCTTGCAGAGGCAATAAAGTCATTGTTGCTTCACATTCATGCATTCTTTATTCATTCCTCACACAAATAGGGGGATGACAACAAAGGTAGCCCAGGAGGGGTGGTGGAGGAGGGAAGGAAAATGCCACACAGCACTTTAAAAGTTTACAACTTTAAAATTTATGGAATGCCAGCCTTCTGTTTTTTGGGCAATCCTCTGTGGCGGAGTGGCTGGTTGGCCGGAGGCCCCCCCCCACCACGTTCTTGGGCGTCTGGGTGTGGAGGCTATGGAACTTGGGGAGGAGGGCGGTTGGTTACACAGGGGCTGTAATGGCAGTCTGTGCTCCAGCTGCCTTTGCTGCAGCTCAACCATACACTGGAACATACTGGTTTGATCCTCCAGCAGCCTCAGCATTGAATCCTGCCTCCTCTCATCACGCTGCCGCCACATTTAAGCTTCAGCCCTGTCTTCAGCCCACCACTTACTCTCTTCAGCCCGCCACTTACTCTCTTCAGCCCGCCACCTCTCTTCCTGGTCATTTTGTGCTTTCCTGCACTCTGACATTATTTGCCTCCACGCATTCGTCTGTGCTCTGTCAGTGTGGGAGGACAGCATGAGCTCAGAGAACATTTCATCATGAGTGCGTTTTTTTTCTTTCTAATCTTCACTAGCCTCTGGGAAGGAGAAGATCCTGTGATCATTGAAACACATGCAGCTGGTGGAGAAAAAAAAAGGACAGCGGTATTTAAAAAGACACATTTTATAAACCAGTGGCTACACTCTTTCAGGGTAAACCTTGCTGTTAACATTACATACATAGCACATGTGCTTTCGTTACAAGTTTGCATTTTGCCTCCCCCCACCGCGTGGCTACCCCCTTAACCCTCCCCCCTCCCCATGGCTAACAGCGGGGAACATTTCTGTTCAGCCATAGGCAAACAGCCCAGCAGGAATGGGCTCCTCTGAGTGTCCCCTGAAGAAAAGCACCCTATTTCAACTAGGTGACCATGAATGATATCTCACTCTCCTGAGGATAACACAGAGAGATAAAGAACGGATGTTGTTTGAACACCAACAAACATACACTGCAATGCTTTGTTGTACAATGATTCCCGAATACGTGTTACTGGCCTGGAGTGGTAAAGTGTCCTACCATGGAGGACGCAATAAGGCTGCCCTCCCCAGAAACTTTTTGCAAAGGCTTTGGGAGTACATCCAGGAGAGCCGCGAATGCCAGGGCAAATTAATCCTTTCACATGCTTGCTTTTAAACCATGTATAGTATTTTAAAAGGTACACTCACCGGAGGTCCCTTCTTCGCCTGCTGGGTCCAGGAGGCAGCCTTGGGTGGGTTCGGGGGGTACTGGCTCCAGGTCCAGGGTGAGAAAGTTCCTGGCTGTCGGGAAAACTTGTTTCTCTGCTTGCTTGCTTGCTGTGAGCTATCTACAACCTCATCATCATCATCATCATCTTCGTCCCCAAAACCTGCTTCCATGTTGCCTCCATCTCCATTGAAGGAGTCAAACAACACGGCTGGGGTAGTGGTGGCTGAACCCCCTAAAATGGCATGCAGCTCATCATAGAAGCAGCATGTTTGGGGCTCTGACCCAGAGTGGCCGTTCGCCTCTCTGGTTTTCTGATAAGCTTGCCTCAGCTCCTTAAGTTTCAAGCGGCACTGCTTCGGTTCCCTGTTATGGCCTCTGTCCTTCATACCCTGGGAGATTTTGACAAAGGTTTTGGCATTTCGAAAACTGGAACGGAGTTCTGATAGCATGGATTCCTCTCCCCATACAGCGATCAGATCCCGTACCTCCTGTTCAGTCCATGCTGGAGCTCTTTTGCGATTCTGGGACTCCATCATGGCCACCGCTGCTGATGAGCTCTGCATGGCCACCTCTGCTGATGAGCTCTGCATGGTCATCTGCAGCTTGCCACGCTGGCCAAACAGGAAATGAGATTCAAAAGTTCGCGGTTCTTTTCCTGTCTACCTGGCCAGTGCATCTGAGTTGAGAGTGCTGTCCAGAGCGGTCACAATGGAGCACTCTGGGATAGCTCCCAGAGGCCAATACCATCGAATTGTGTCCACAGTACCCCAAATTCGACCCGGCAAGGCCGATTTAAGTGCTAATCCACTTGTCAGGGGTGGAGTAAGGAAATCAATTTTAAGAGCCCTTTAAGTCGAAATAAAGGGCTTCATCGTGTGGACGGGTGCAGGTTTACATCAATTTAATACTGCTAAATTCGACCTAAAGTCCTAGTGTAGACCAGGGCTAAATGTGGGAGGCCTTATCAATATCCGTCCCCACCACCACTTCCTCAGCTGATGTACTACCATTGCTGCTTCTTTATGCATCGAGTTTTGCTCCATGAACAGCATATTAGAAAAAGGGATTACAGAGAGGATGGTTGAAATAGGACCCCTTACCATTATTTTCCTTATCTCCTAGAGCTTGATCATGTGATGTGCTAAGAACTCTGGCCCAATCCGGCAAAGCAGTTAAATACATATTTAATGTTAAGCATGCGAATGATGGGACTTTTCACATATTTAACATCAAATGTGTTAAATGATTCACTGCATTAGGCCAGAGAGCTCAGCACTATGCAGGACTGAGCCCCTAAAGGCTATGTAAGAAGAGGATATATGTAGGAAGAGGACAGTGTTACCAGCTGCGGCAGGTACAGTACCCAGTGGTTCGTTTTTGCTGAGGCAGCCTTTTCTCCATTTTTTAATTTTATGTAACTGGATTCATAACATAAAACTTCTCCTGTACATTTATCCCAAAGCATCACACTTTCCCTCTTTCAGTCCCAGGGAAATGCTCAATTCTGGCTTTTAAATATAAACGGAAGGAAATGTTAAAACAAATACCCCCATCCCAGTCTACTAAGTATAGGTAAAAATGCTCCAGACTGCTTTTCCTGCTAATTTTCTGCTGCTCCTGATAAGTGTGCCCTATACTCCTCTTTTTGTGTGAACAGTTATGACTGATCACATAAGAAAGGGACAGAGTGATGCAAACTGACTTTTAACTTTGACCTCCCCCCATTATGCCCTACAACTGAAGCCTGATTTCTGGTGCTGTCATGAGATCAGCAAACAATCAGCAAGTGATCTGAGATTGCCTCCCTATCACCGCTACCTTTTACTTTTGTCAATTGCGTTTTAACTTTCAGTCTTTCTCTTTATTTTCAGAGCTCCACATTAGATCAACAGCAGAATTTGCATTGTAGTTCTCTCAGGTATGGGGGTGTCTTCTCAGGGTAAGGAGCTTTTTAGTTTAATACATTTTGGTAATAATATCATTACTATGGTAATGATATAATATGTGTCACTTTGGGGAATGAGAAATTATACATAATTTCTATTTGCTTCAGTTCTGTTTCTATAGTAACAAGACTGGTAATTCTCATTAATGATTAGGTTGTTAGCATTGTTATTTTTGGTAATTCCAGGTTATTAATGTCCTGGGTTCTTTTGTATATCACTGATGTTAGAATCTGAATGGCTGTTAAATAAAATATAGTCCACTCTACTAGAGCCACATTTCACAAAATTCAGAGTGTATACTTGGACTTAAAATTAGTGCAGAATTAATTTGTGTGTATCGAATCATAAACTGTTTGGACTGGGGGCAGAATTAAGACTGGCTGGTAAACACAATTATTAACATGAACCAAACTCTTCTGATGAAAGTGCTGACATTACCATTTAACATTTCAGTTTGCCAAGTTCATCTTCTTCCACTAGAAAAGACATTTTCCCCAGAGTAATAATTCTGTAAGAGCAGTAAGGTAATTCCAAGTAGTGTGGTGATCTTGAGCTCACTTACCATTGGGATTAGAAGTTAAAGGTTATGCCTTGATGCCACAACGTCATTATTATTTCATGATAATAACTATACCTTCTGTTATATTTTATTATCCATAAAGGTAAATTAGGAGGCTAAGACTCTGCGGGCCAAATAGTTTGGGAGTTTTTTATTATCTTACTTTATATTAAGACTCTATTTATATATTTTTCTCTTAAAAAAAAAGAAAACCAGAGTTATACTGATATACAATAATTCCCAGACTATTTTAACCAAATTATTATTTTAAAAAAACTAAATGGCACTTTACAGAATGCTTACATTAGTGCATTCATTGGCTCTTTTCCTGCAAACACTTATGCACATGAGTAACTTTGCTTATTGACTTCAACGGGACTGTTCATGTGCATAAAGTTACTTGAGGCGCAAGTGCTTGCAGAATTGGGCCATTATTTAACTTCTTGGTTAAAACATTCTTTAAAAAGGCATTTTTATAGCATCCTTTATGACAAACTTTTTGGTAATGCATTTTATAACATGTTTTATAAAGAGTTATGAATGTGCATAGCTACATCTTGTAATTACTTAATAAACATTAAGAAAGCATTTATGACTTCTTTCTTATGTTAAAGTGTTACCATGATCTTCCTAGCTAATATCAATCTGCAAGAGTCAGTGATCCACAGTAGTAGTGGGTGATTATCTTTTTATTATGGACTTCAGATAAAAGATCTCAGTTAGATCTGAACTTTGGGAAAAGACTTGAAAGCAACCAAAGCAAAAAATAAATGTAAAAGATTCCCATTTCTTCCGATACCCAAATCCTAACTAGTTTTCCACTGAACATCTCCATATCCTGATACATGAAATCTTTGGATGAATAGTTTGCACAATAATATTATTTTATAATTGTGAAGATAAGAATAGTTTAACTCCCTGATTACATTAGAAGACTGACCCTGTAATCATTGACCAGGCATAACCCACATTCAAGGCTGTGGGGAGTTACCGCCCCAAGGACTGAAGGACTGGACCTTAGCACTATACTGATTTCTGACATTCCCACTCATATTCTAGGAGGGAATTTTCTAGCAGAGATATAACTAAAATTTGATCAATTTCTTATTAGCATTGTTGCCTTTATTATTTGATATCTTTATTTAAACAAAAACCTAACCTTAAGACCTGCTGGAGGAAAAAAACCTCTTAATTACTTCCATACACTACCAGTCAGTGTAGTTTGCTTCTACCGCAGGCTATTGTACAGAATTCAGGGGCTAAGAAAAGGTCATTTATTTCAATTAATCATCTCCTATCCTAACTATTACTCATATTAAACAACTTTTCTTGTGCTGAAAATATATTTTAATATTTTCAGTTACTATTCTTTTAAAGAAATATTTTTAACTACCGGAACCAAATTCTTAGGCCTGCTCTGTTCCCTTTCTTCCATTACGGTGACAGAAAGGGCCCAAACTGGACAGACCTCCCCAGTGTGAGATTCCTCCAGTGCAGGGATGTCCCTGGCAGGCACCAACTTGGCATCACCTGGTGCTACGTCTTCTTACCTCCCGCCTTGAATTCTTTAGATGGACTGTTTGCACAGTAATATTTCTCACTCGTGATATTTCTGATATACAGGCATGTTAGGGACAGGAGGGGTTGTGGCAGATCCCATTGTGTTACAGCTGTGACTAGTTGACAAATGGTATTTTGTGGGGGTGCAGTCACTTCACATAAATAGAGCTGCAGGCTGCTGTATTCTATTCTGGGGCCAATGAAGAACTGTCCTCATGATAAGGGAGCTTGGCTCCCCAATCTGCTGGGCCCGTAAGGGTGAGAGTACCTATATGAAAGTAAGTAGCTTTTGTTTATTTACACTACTTTTCTTTTCTTTGCTTCCCATCTGCTCAGCAGCAACAATGGGGTCTAATGAAGTCTTTCTACCTCTTTCTGTCTTGTACCAGCTTCATGGCTTTGTTCATCATTTACCCTTTTTGTTCTCTGTCATTCTTCACAGTGTCTATCCTCACTCTTCCTCTCTTTATAGTTCCTTGAACTCTGGTACATATCTCCACGTACAGTATCCTTTCCAGGTCCATTCTTGACACGTGTCCAAACCTTGCAGTCATCTTTCTTGGATCTTCTGTAACAGCATTACTTCTTGCCCTAGATGTTTTCTTGTTACTTCATTTTTTTATTTTCTGCCATCTTGAAACTCTCAGTATTTCCATCAGCCAATTATTTTCTGCAGTCAATATCTTTTGTTTATCAGCTTATACTCCAACATTCTGACCCATACAGCAGTATAGGCATGACATTGCCTCATATACACTGATTTTTCATTTTTATCAATATGTCTTTAGCTATCCATATCTTAGAGGTTTTTTAATTTAATAGTGGCTAGTCCAATTATTCTTCCACCAGCAACCTTACTTCTGGCATATCCTAACATTTGTGTGCTGGACTTTCCCAACTTAATAATGTTCTTTAACATGTTCTTTAAGTTTTTTGTGTGTAATATACTAGGTTTTTAAAAACTGAAAACTGAAAAAAACCCAGAAAGTCTATTATGTGACATCACATTGACACCCTGTCACAGGGTCTGCACAGGCTTCCACCTCCTCGTGCCTGTGCCCTGTGTTGGCTGGTCAAATAAAGAGTCCCAACGCCTTCCTTGGTGCTTCACCTTTGTGTCTTTATTTACAGTGCAACCATGTCGTCCCTTTTATTCCCCCAACAGCTATCCCCATTCAGACCCTTCCCAGGGTCTCGTGGCCCATGAGGCTCCTTGCCTTTGGAGAGGAGACAGAGCTGTAAGCCTCCTATCCCCTCCCAGGCTAGCCTCCTGACTAAGCTTTCTCCAGGGCTTTTAGAGCCTGTCCCTTCCTCAGCCCAGCTGCCACTACTTAGCTCAAGTCATTGCTGTGAGCTGGCCCTCATTAAGGCCTGCAGCTGGGCTCTCTGCTGGCTGCCTGGGCCCCTGCACCTGACTTCCCTACCAGCATTTTGGCAGGGCATTCAAGGAGTTTTAGCCAGCATTTTGGCAGGGCATTCAAGGAGTTTTACCCCTGCCCTGTCACACACCCTAAGAGTTGAAACCTTTAGACCCACTACACAGACCTCTGCCACTTGAGCTAACAGAGTAACTGATGGCAATAGCAGATTGTCATCCTCTATACAACCCAGCACTAGCGGGAAATAAGATATGCTTTGCCAGTGGCTTTCTCAAATCTTTGCTGACAGCAGAGGAATGGTGACACTCAGGAATTGTGGGTTTCATTGCAGACTCTGGAGGGGAGTATATTTCAGTGGGCACAGATTTCTGCCCATTTCCTCCTCCCCCCTTCCACACCCCCACCCCCAATCTTGATCCCTTCTGCCCTGTCCCTTCCAATCTGTCCCTGTCCCAGTCCTGTCTCTTCCTTCCCCACCCTTGGCTCTTTGACCCACTCCCAGTCACTTTAACCAAACCGTCCTAGTTTCCCCCTCTCACCTCAACTCTTTGTCCCCAGTCTCCTTACCCAGCCAGTCCCTGTTTCTCCATCTCCTCATCCAGCCTCAGTGTTCCCCTTCAGACAAGTGGATCCCAGCCCAGCTCCCCTTTTTACCTCACCAAATCTTTCTGCCACTGGCTCCCTGTTTCAGTCTGCCCTGGCATGCAGTCTTTTCCCCCAGCCATTCCCAGGCTCCACCCCCTCCAACTCCCAGTTACAGTTTCTCTCTCAACTCCCTCAGTCCCAGTCTCTCCAGACTCCTTATCCCAATTTTCCTCCCCCTGGTCTAGCTTTTGTCTCCTCTCCAGTCGAATTAGACAGCTTCCTCTTCCATGCTGCCTGGGTGCCAGCGGGGGAGTTAAGAGCACAGGCTACCTACTCTCAAATTAAGTTGCTTGATCGCACCACAGTCCAGAGCACCTGGGCAACCATTTCTTGGAGAGTCCTTGTGAGCCTCCATTGACCTGGGATGAAACATAGTCATTCTGTAGGGAAGGTTCCTACTTGTTCTGGTCACGTGTAGGAGCTGTGAGGGGGTGGAGCTTGGGCAGTCACTCTGTAGGGATGGTGTCTGTACAATCTGGTCAGCACTAGAAGCTGTGAGAGGCTCAGTGAGAATGGACTGCAGATTTTAGCTGTTAGGCTCTAGCATGTGCAAACTGTGATTTTTAAAGGCTTAAAACTTGGCTAAAACTGGGTGGATTTTCACAGGGATCGCAAAACGTATCCCTGATACAAAGGCCACTGCCCTGCCAAATTTTAAATCCCTGCTCCAAAACACATGAGGCTGTATTGCATTTGAAAGACAAGGTATCAATAATTTTTCACACACACAAGACAACCTATTTTCCCTAGCCTCATTCTTAGAAATTACGACTGTTTTGCCTGAAATTTTCCAAAACATTCAGCCTGCGGTAGACGTAGTATGGAAAATTTAAGCCTAAACAGTTAAAATTTGGCAAAGTTATAAGCAACTGTAAACAGGGTCTTATAATTGGAAGGCAACCTTAATAATAGGCAATGCTACCAGCCCCACCTCTACTACTGCATAAAAAATGTAGATCATACTGGTCCTGATTCTCCTTTCATTTATAGCAGTTTAATAGAGTTGTGCCTCCGTTGACTTCAGTGGAGTTACTCCTGATTAACAACAGTTTAAATAAGCAGAGAATCAGATTCAGTGTCTTTCTACAGCCTGCTTTGTGCCAGTTCATAAACAAAAGGAAATTGATGGAAGAGCAGTGAATCCATCTATGAAGGGAGCATACATGCTGTGCACAGGAGATTTCATCTATTCACTATTGTTTGCTATATTTCTCCAAAATCACTTTCATACTTATTGGCTTTGAAATTGATTCTGCTTCCTGTGGAATATCAACAACAAAAATTATCATTGACTTCAATAATCCCGATGATAGCACCAGTGCGATTCAAATAGAGATCACATGATTTTAATGTACAATGTGTGGCCCACATAATCTTCTGTACATGTTTGTTTGTTTTTAACTTATTTGGCTTTTAGTCAATTTTCTAGTCAATTATAAAAAGAAGTAAAACTGAATAATGCAAGACACTTACTATTTCCAGTGAAAGGAGTTTGGGATTAATAAGAGCTCTTTCTCCCTCATTAACATATCTCATTTCTGACTTTTGGATCATTAATATTAAAGTATCCCTGTACTTTTGTAATCATTTCACAATAAATTAAATTATCAATCATCAATCTACTGGGCTCGCTGCTACATGTAATTCCGGTTGAAGACAGTAGGATTTTTGCATGAAGGTAGAAAATCTTTGTATTTATATTTTCTAAAATATTATTCATGGTAATTGCCCTTTTTTTCTCAGCTCACTCAGATTTATAATAGTGGGTTCAAAAATGTTCCAGTTTTACCTTAGATAAAAGAAATACTTCATGTTCTGAGATAAAGTTATTTCCCTATATATAATACAGGAAATTCAGCAAATAGTAGCTAATACAAAGTGCACTGAACTAAGTGAGTCTTTCCATTGACTTCAATGAGCTTTGGATCTAGCCCACCGCAGGTAACATTATCTAGTTATCTAGGGAAATTATATGTTTGCCACCACCAATGCTAATAATTTTAAAAGTTGCCCCTGCTGTGTCATATTTTACTCCATTCTGCTATACACGGGGATTTGGACTGTAGGTAGAGTAGACCTATAGAGCAAGGCCATCTTGCCAATGTTATTTAGTTTAGTTGCTGTGCATGTTTTTCATTGAATGTAGGTAGAAAGATAAATTTAGTGCTTTTAAAAACAAACCAAAAATGCTGATATAAGAGGCCCCTGCATTTCACAGAGATGAGCATAGTACCTGCTAATTTTTTGGCATATAGCATTTGTCTTGTAGAGTTATGTCACTCATCAAATGATGTGATCTTACATGGCCATGCCTGACATAATACATTAAACATTTACAAAACTGCATTGTGCAAGTGTTTTTAGAATAAAGCATGAAAATAACTCATTCCACCACTTATACAATAACTGTGGATATCTTCAAAATATCTGTGCACCTCTAGGTACATCAAGCTCCTATAGCTTGAATTCTTTATATTGGCTTCTAGTAAAATTTCATATCAGTTTAAAAGTTTTTCTTTACCGTTTAAGACTTCTAGGGGAATAACCTAATTATTGCTGGCTAGCCTTTTCTCCCTGATCTCTCCTCTTTGAGAGACCTGATTATTTGACTTGCCCCGGTTTTAACCTTGAGATGAAGGGAGATATACAGTTGCATGGGGTAACAAAATATCAATCCTGACTGTCAGGTGCTGAGCACTCCCTTATATTCTTAGCCCTGATCTACACCACAAACGTATGTCAGTATAACTACATCATCCCCTGGAGCAATGCAGTTATATCAACCAAACTCCTGGTGTAGACAGCACTGTTTCAATGTGAGGGCTTCTCCTGTCGACATAGCTATCGCCTCTCGAGGAGTACCTACACTGATGGGATAAGCTCTCCCATCATAACTAAATGATACAGCAGGGCAGCTGCACCCTTGCAGCGCTGTAAGTGTACACAAGCCCTTAGATACCTGACTGTACATTCAGGCAGTTTGTCCATGTCACATATTTTCTACAAAAAATGTGTCCATTGTAAATTAAATCTAATAATTCTCCCATAAATACAGAGTAGTTATCAGTAGTTCACAATCAAGCTGGAAGGACATATCAAGTGGGGTCCCACAGGGATCGGTCCTGGGTCCAGTTCTGTTCAATATCTTCATCAATGGTTTAGATAATGGTATTGAGAGTACGCTTATAAAGTTTGTGGATGATACTAAGCTGGAAGGGGTTGCAAGTGCTATGGAGGATATGATTAAAATTCAAAATGATCTGGACAAACTGGAGAAATAGTCGGAAGTAAATAGGATGAAATTCAATAAGCACAAATGCAAAGTACTCCACTTAGGAAGGAACAATCACTTGCACACATACAAAATAGGAAATGACTGCCTAGGAAGGAGTACTGCAGAAAGGAATCTGAGGGTCAGAGTGGATCACAGAGTCAACAGTGCAATGCTGTTGCAAAAAAAGGGAACATCGTTCTTGAGTGTAATAGCAGGAGTGTTGTAAGCAAGACACAAAAAATAATTCTTCTGCTCTACTCCATGCTGATGAGGCCTCACTTGACGTATTGTGTCCAGTTCTGGGAACCACGTTTCAGGAAATGTGGACAAATTGGAGAAAGTCCAGAGAAGAGCAACAAAAATGATTAAAGGTCTAGAAAACATGACCTATGAGGGAAGATTGATAAAACTGGTCTGTTTAGTCTGGTGAAGAGAAGACTGAGCGGGTTCCTGATAACAGTTTTCAAGTACATATAATGTTGTTCTCTTTAACCTCTGAAGCAATGGGGTTAAATTGCAGCAAGGGCGGTTTAGGATGGACGTTAGGGAAAACTTCCTAACTGTCAGGGTAGTTTAGCACTGGAATTCCAAATTGCCTAAAGAGGTTGTGGAATCTCCACCATTAGAGAGTTTTAACAGCAGGTTAGACCATCCTCTCAGGGATGGTCTAGTTATTACGTAGTCCTGCCTTAAATGCAAGGAACTGAACTATATGATCTTTCAAGGTCCCTTCCAGTCCTATGATTCATTCCTACTTTCATGTACATTCATTGGATCGGTATTAATCACTCATCAAATCAGAAACATACTGATATTTGATATTCCACCTTGTGCCAATTATTACTTTTCCCTCCACACAAAGGTTTTCGTCAGTTAAATGACTTATTACATTTCTCCGTTTTTTGTAACATCTGTTGGTGTTTTTAAAAAATATTACAGCCTTTATTACAGATATAATTAAAAATAATAGAATATGTATCTTGAGAATATGTACCTACTTTAATCACATGCATTCTACCCATCAGTAAGCTATATGGACTGTGGTGGCTTCATGGCAGAGAGTCTCCTTCTGAGCCTAGAACCAAAAGTGCTGCAATTCCATAAGAAAACCTGTTCTCAAGAGACACAAAAGTTTTTGGATAAGATTTCCATAAGGCTCTGAAGTTTTGGATGCTTTTATAAACTAAACCTAAATTCTGAAACCTCTTACATTTCTCTCATCATTATATATAGTATGTGACACTGATTTTTTGTCCTGTCAACACTGGATGATAGTTGTAAGAATCTTGGGTTGAACTTCAGCTGGTTTAATTAGCATAGCTCCATTGAAGTCAATGAAGATATGTCAAAGGTGACATACAGCCACTGACGGTGTGGTCTTCTGTTCTTTATAGCCCTTTCTTTTTAATGATATGGGATACATTTTCCAACTAGTGCATACCTTAAATAATGTGTTCCTTCTCTTCTCACAATGTCCCCTTCATCACCACACACAGTATAACCAAATCTGTTTTGCAAATTCTAGAACAACCCATTGCATTAAATGTGTATATCCAGAACATGCATTACATGATATTTCTTCCTTTGGATTTGACAGTCTTTTCAAGATTGAAGTGCTAATGTTCAAATCTATAAAGGGTAATAAGTGTCCTCTACTGCCACTAAATAAGAGTCGAGGGCACTCTCCATTTCACAGGATTAGACCCAGATGTTTACAGTTCTTTGGTGTGTTCTCAGAACAGTGAGGGGGTTATTCTTAACCCATTGAAAATCAATGACAAAATCTCCCAGGGACTTTAATGAGCGAAGGGTCATGTCCCAAATTTGCAAGGGAGCAGGTAACCCAGGCAGACGGAATCATATTAGTAAAGTGCCCGATCCTCCTCTCATTTCACTGGCTTCAAACTAGCTTTTATGAAGTTACTCTGTTTATGCCAATGTTAGAGGAGAATTAGGTTTTGTTATCTGTGCATAAATCTATTAAACTCTATTTTTCACTTCTCACTCATACCCATGTTTGCTTTATTCCAGTAGCTTTAAACAAAATCAGAGTTCTGCAGCAACACTTTTAGCCAAGAAGTGCCTGTAAATTTTCAAGCTCTACCTTAATAAAGATAAATACAAAGGCATACAACACTTTTCAGTAGTATCATAAATAAATAAATACCAACCCTCACATTTTCTTCTCACAAGAGTGTAATGTTAAATCCTCCACTTGTGTACCACTAACCCTACGTCTCTGCTTTGGCTTCCTACCAAAAACTGTGTAAATAAGTGTGTAAATTGTGTATTTGTGCTTCAGTGCACTCTGTACTAAAAGAACAACAAAATCCTTAGAAATAACATGGGTCACACTCTTTTAAGTGGCAGCTGCTCTGAAATTGTATAATTTCCTGAAGGCTTTCTAGTTTTCTTGCTTTATTGGATGACAGTTGTTTTCCTTTACCTTGCATCCATTATATTATATCCATTAAATGATGTATTAAATATGGCAAAGATATAAATGTTATACTCTTATAAAGAAGTGATTTTTTATATCTGAAGTGGAGATGTACCTTTTAAAAAGGGTTAATACCATCACAGAGCTAGTCCCCAACAGGGAAAAAAAAGTTAGCTTAAAGGCTAACTTAATAAATCATTTAAAATAAAAATATAGGAGGACCATTGTCTCAGACAGGAGAAGTCCCTTTGCAATAAAACAGATGCCTTTAAGTTATTAGATGACTCTTGTTGGGTTGAAAGATAATCAAAGTCAAGGTAGCATTGAGGCCTAATAAAGTTGTTGTTTCACATGGTTCAACATTGTTCCTAAAAACATGTGAATTTCAGTGTATTGGGTCTGAGGTGTAAACAGAGAGCTGGATTCGTAAGCACCTGCTCTAGAGATTGGCAAGCTGGGCAGTTCAGAGAGAGCATCTCATCTCTTCTGAAAGACAGACACAGAATCATCTAGAACATAAGACAGTCTTGGCTATCGGCTTCTTTATACAAGTCTGAGTTGCACTACTTTTGTTGTTAAAAATCCACTCCTATGCAAAGCCTATGCATGGAAACTATCTTGCTGAACAGAAAAGTAGATTACCAGCATTTATTTAGCCTGTAACTATGTATTTTATTCTCTTAAAAACAATACCCCACTTCCCAGGCTCCAGTATAATAGCTGCTGAGCAACACGGCCTGAATCCTGTCCCCACTCCTCTGTGTCCACTGTGGGCCCTGAAGAAGCAGACCTGAAATCCTTCTACTGTTGAAAGGGGAAGCACAAGATGTAGGGATCTGGGAAGGGAGTCTGCACTCTCTCTGCACTGTGGAGGGCTCTTGTGCGGAGCGGAGAACAGGGGCAGGGCTGATTGATCTGATAGAACTGCTTCATCTGCAATCCCCCCCGCCCCCGCTGCCTGAAGGAGGGGGAGTTCATGAGCCGCATGAGCCACTGCATTCTTGAGACTGCAAGTGCATCACAGATTGAATCAGCTTCTGTTGCTGCACAGCCTGGAAGGAAGGATTCCTTCCTCTCTAGCCCTTGTTCCTGGCCACTTTGACTGTGGTGCTGGTTCTAGGGTTTGGCCTCCTAACATCGCTAGAAAGTATAAGTAATTATCTCATTTTCTTTAGAAGCTGAAGAGCCAAAGCAGGTCCTTCAGGAGTACTGAAAGGGAGAACGTGTTCCTGAGGAGTGATCCTATGGTAAAGATCAGCATATTATACTGTACATTTATTCAACAGGCTCAGGGAAAATGCCCAACCAGGGTTTCAATGGATAACTGCCATAACTTACAAGAAAAAGAGCCAAATCGCCTTTATATATTCCAGAGTTCAATAACTATGCAAGTGAACATCTAGTCTATGAGAAGCAAATCTTGATAAAAATGAAAAATATACTGGGAGAAATCCTGACCCCACTGAGACAAAAACTTAGATTGAATTCTATTAAAAAAAAGGAGTACTTGTGGCACCTTAGAGACTAACAAATTTATTTGGGCATAAGCTTTCGTGGGCTAAAACCCACTTCATCAGATGTGTGCAGTGGAAAATACAGCAGGATGATATATACACAGAGAACATGAAAAAATGGGTGTTGCCATACCAACTATAATGAGACCAATTAATTAAGGTGGGCTATTATCAGCAGGAGGAAAAAAACCCTTTTTTAGTGATAATCAGGATAGCCCATTTCAAATAGTTGACAAGAAGGTGTAAGTAACAGTAGGGAGGAAAATAGCATGGGGAAATAGTTTTTACTTTGTGTAATGACCCATCCACTCCCAATCTTTATTCAAGCCTAATTTAATAGTGTCCAAATTAATTCCAATTCTGCAGTTTCTCGTTGGAGTCTGTTTTTAAAGTTTTTTTGTTGGAGAATTGCGACTTTTAGGTCTGAAGTTGGGTGACCAGGGAGGTTGTAGTGTTCTCCGACTGGTTTTTGAATGTTATAATTCTTGATGTCTGATTTGTGTCCATTTATTCTTTTGCATAGAGATTGTCCAGTTTGGCCAATGTACATGGCAGAGGGGCATTGTTGGTACATGATGGCATATATCACATTGGTAGATGTGCAGGTGAACAAGCCTCTTATGGTGTGGCTGATGTGATTAGGTCCTATGATGGTGTCCCTTGAATAGATATGTGGACAGGATTCTATGGGGCCAGGATCTCACCTACTAATTTACTCAATGATTGGGTATTTGTGAGGTGCTTGAATTTCCAGAGCAGTTATGTTAGAGCTCAGAGAAGATGAAAGAATATTGGAGCTCAGATACCGCACTATAGGTATAATGATAGTATTGCTATGTTCTCTCTCCATGTTTCTGAATGGGTACAGTGTACTATTCTCAAAGGGCCAACATTCTACCTTCACAGACATGCATGCAGCTCCCATACACTTCTTACTTTGTGTGTGCACCATGTTTGTTCCTCTTTACCTATTCTCTCCTTAAAATCTCAAAGTGCTATGAAGACAACATATATGTATTGCTTACATAACAGAAGACTAAGTGTTCACGGATGCGTGCCTTGTGTGTATCCTTTTTGTTAGTGAATGTGATAATGGAAACCAATGGAGATAGTTAAGGAACCAATTTTATATAAGTCAACCGGTCATGCAGACTGTCCCTCTTCAATGGTTGTATTACACCTAATCAAGCATTTACTCTCCTTTTAAAGCTTTACTTTCTGCCCACGAGTAATCCCATACAACTGGCCATGAGACCACATTGCATGATTTAAAAACATAGCAAACAACAACATTAAGGGAAAGAGTGCAAAAAAGATATACTTCACTGTGGCTTTTTGAGCAAAATACACATTTTATGTAGAAAAGGTTGCCAGGGTAAACATCTTTTTTAATAGACAACAAAATAAAAGCGAGAAGAGAACATGTACCCAGCTTGTAGGGAAGGAAGGAAACAACGCCGAGGCAAAAATACCTTAAGCATCAAGAACTGTGGCAATGTTTCAAAGTCCTTTTCTAAATGAAGCTCTGTACTTTGTACAATTAAGCCAAGATAATTTTTATTTATAGACTTTCTTCATATTTTTATGCAAATTCCTCAGATGCACAATAGTAAAAAAGGCCAGGAGAAAGTTGCTTTAGAAGTTCAGGAGAAAGACTACATAATACATCGCATAAATACTAAATTGACTCAGCTATTTTACCAACCAAAAGACAGGATTTCACTTTTTAAAGTACAGTTTTACTGTGAAAAATGACTAAAAATAACATCATGGTGTTCTGTGTTTTCTCTCATTGTTCACCTACTTATCAGATCAAACATATCAAGTGGGATCCCACAGGGGTCTGTTCTGGTTCAACTTCTGTTCATTATCTTCATAAATGATTTGGATAATGGCATAGAGGGTAAACTTATAAAGTTTGTGGACTATACCAAGCTGGGAGAGGTTGCAAGCACTTTGGAAGACAGGATTAGAATTCGAAACGATCTTTACAAACTGGGGAAATGGTTTGAAATAAATAGGATAATATTCAAAGAGGACAAATGTAAAATACTACACTTAGGAAGGAATATCAATTGCATAAAAACAAAATGAGAAATAGCTTCATAGGAAGGAGTACTACAGAAAAGAATCTGTGGGTTATAGTGGATCACAAAATAAATGTGAGTCAACAAGTAGTACTGTTTCAAAAAAAAAGCACACTTTTTATTCTGGGATATATTAGCAGGAGTGTTGTAAGCAAGACACAAGAAGTAATTTTTCGACTCTACTCAGTGCTGATAAGGCCTCACCTGGAGTACTGCGTCCAGTTCTATGCACCACACTTTGGGAAAGATGTGGGCAAACTGAAGAAAGTCCAAAGGAGAGCAACAAAAATGATAGTAGGTTTAGAAAATGTGACATATGAAGAAAGATTTAGAAAGAATGGGATTGTTTAGTCTGCACAAGAGAATACTGAGGGGGAACATGATAACAATCATCAGGTATGTAAAAGGTTGTTATAAAGAGAAGGGTGATAAATTGTTCTCCTTCTCCACTAAGGACAGGACAAGAAGTAACAGGCTTAAACTGTAACATGGTGGGATTTGGGTTGGACATTAGGAAAAACTTAACTGTATGGGTAGTTTAACACTGGAACAAATTATCTAGGGAGGTTGTGGAATCTCCGCCATCCGAAGTTTTTAAGAACAGGCTAGACAAACACCTGTCAGGGGTGGTCTAGATAATATTTAGTCCCACCTCAGTGCAGGAGACAGGACTAGATGATCTCTCAAGGCCCCTTCCAGTTCTACATTTCTATGATTTACAACTAGCAATGCAATCTCATTGGTCTAGGCTGTAATCTTACAATCCAGGCAGAGTAGAGAGCTCTTCTTAGCTGTACAACCCCAGGAGAAGGGCAGGAACCAATTTTGCTCCAAAAGAAAAATACTCTGTACTGGGTCCAAGGTGCAGGCTGGAGCACTGACAGAGAGCCCCTGCCCTTGCTCACTTATTCCCCAATCCCTTGTGTGGTCAGTGGAGTAGCAGCCTGGCTGCAGGTGCTATCCACCCCATGCAGGCTCATGCAATACAAGTAACCCACAGAGATGCATAAGGAGGCTCCTTACGCCTTCCCCCCACTTACTCCTTGCATGGGCATACAGTGAGGTTTATGACGGAGCCCATTGTTTTCAGTGAAGTTGTACATGTGTATCACAGACAGAATAGTCTTGCAATTATATTTATTTAGTAATTATTGAGAGTAATGCTTACTGAGCTAGTGAGATGGGTTTGCATCAGGAGGTTTCCTCCAAGTGAAAGGACTTCTTTGTGATATTACCTCCAGGTGTTTCAAGCAGGAGTGTCAGCTATTCAGGAGTCCATACTCTTCTAACTGAGTCAGGTTTAGTTTAATGTTACTGACCCAGAGGGAAAAGCATGACTTAGTAAGAACACTAAATCCTCAACATAAAGGTGCTGTGCCGCTGGAGGTATTAGATTGAATTATGCTTCTGGTGTAAGCACTTCACTGGTAGTTCAAATCACTTACTACCCACACCAGGGCTGACTCTATTCTGCTGGCTTTGGGGTAAGATGTAAAGCAGAGGTCCTGACTGCTTATGGGCATTAAGGAGCCCGTGGCATTTTTCTCTTGAGGAGTGCTGTTAGCTGCGTTGCCCTGGCCAAATTCTAATTTTGGTAATTTTACATGCAGCTTATCTAAGATTACTCCTGTGATTTCTAATGGATAAAGTACCCATAACTTTCCATTCAAAACTGTTGTAAAGTATTGCTTTGTTCTGTTAGTTACCATATTTCACTCCCAAAAGTGGCTGGAATTCAATGGTGTGTAAAGTTACTCCTATGTAGTTTGCAAAAACCAGTGTTTAAATTGTTTGTGTCCTTTTGGCTCAAAAGTGTAAATTCATTATCCTCATTAACATTGTATTCAAGTCTATGTTATTGAAGTGTTAATGGCTCTAGTCTGTAAGAATGTTCTGGAAAGTGAGCTTTCAGCTATACGGCTGAAATAAGGACAGACATGTTGCTGTAACCATTATTAAAATATAACATACAAAATTTATTCCTTAGTTTATAATTCCACAGCGAAAAACATTCCTCACTTTAACCAGCAACATGAGTCTATGCTCACTGAATTCTCTGGTCTAAAATAAAAGGGTATTATCAGCCGTTGCGGGGTATATACTGTATTGTTGCACAATCATTTAAGTCTTTCACAGTATACTTAAAGTCTAAACAATAAAAACAGATAAATAGAAGAAATGTCAAACTGAATTCTGGGTAATTATCAGATCAGTATGCTTTTATACAATTTCCATCACTTTGAATTTTAAATCACCTTTTAAAGGCCACTAAAGCATTCTTGCAAATTAGTCTGCACTCCAATTAATGCACCCAACATGACAATAAGACCAGTTTCAGCTTGGCTAAGCAGACCAGTCAACCAGGAGGATGTGACTTGCGGACTTGGAGAGCCTGTGCTTCCACCTTTCCCCCCCGCCCCCTTCACAGCAGCTTAGGTCCAATTAGGCCAGTTAATCTGTCTAAAATCAGTGGAAAGGAAGGGTTTTTCTAATAAAATTGAAGCACAGTTTGGGAGGACACACGAAATACAAGCTACTTTCTGCAAAAGACAAGAAATCCATGATTTCCCTTAGCCATATATCTCAAAGAGGTGCTTATTCTGGTCGAGGCCAAACTATTTTTTCCATGGGATTTTTAATTTTAAGAGACCTTTTTGTGACATTTGTTCACATATAAAGGGTTTCTCTTTTGTCTATTTATTTTTCATACTGTGCTCATTTTTGACATCCATTAAATTTTATAAGAGTAGACTGCAAGCCGTAGTGATGAGAAATGCCAGGTTGTATTACAAGAAAATGTTCATAAATAGAAATGACTTTGTATTTTCAATCAAGAAGTAAATAATACTTGCATGAATATATAGGTGTTTGAGTAGCCTAATCTGCAATTTTGGAAGGAAAATTGAAAGGGGGGGGATTACAAATGTATGTGCATATATGGAACACACTTTAACAAGTTAATATATTAACACTCTTGCAGCATGGATAAAATGTTTTGTAAAATATTTAGCATACCCCACTCCAGAAAAGGGAAATATTAAACCTCCTTATCATTATCACTGGTGCATATGAACTATATTGTATACATGCATGCACACATCATAGCGTTAAGACTTTTTCATTTCTATTGTAAATCACCCATTTTATTTGATTCAATTTTCTGTGTAAAATTCTAAGATGTCTGTTTTCAACAATATAAGATGAGAAACATTCAATCAGATGCAAGAAAAACATATGATGGGCTTTTGAATTGCTTTCATTTCTCCTAAGATGTAAACTTATCTTCTCTTCGACTGTTGCTTTATTCTTATATTCTTATATCAGGATTTCTTTTGGATTTAGTGCCCGTAGCTCACCAACAGCACCTAATGTGGTGGCAGCCAAAGATATTACTTTACAATCACCACAGCAAAGTTGTATAACCCAGAAATTAATGAGACAGTTGGGTAGCAGTATTACAAAATAAAGGCTATGGAAAAGATCTATGGAATTTATTAGGGATGAAATCAGTAAGTTAGCTCACGAAAGCTTATGCTCAAATAAATTGGTTAGTCTCTAAGGTGCCACTAGTACTCCTTTTCTTTTTAAGTTTCTATAGAAATTCAATGACGATAAATAGAAGTTAATCTAAACAACTATTTGGATTTAATAAATAGTAACATACTACCTAGCTCTTACTTAGTGCTTTTCATCCATAGAGCTCAAATAGCTTATAAAGAATGTTCTCTTGTCTATTGGTTTTATGTACATCTTATACTGATAGGGATACAATTTTCTATTAAATTCTGTAGGATGCTTCTAAAACCCTATAGAAAAATTATGATTTTTTAAAAAATTTTATAGGACCTCTCTTCAAGAGAATACACTGGAAAGAGCACTGATCACTCCTTTCATTGTTACCAGTGGATGATAGCTAGTCAAGCTGCCATTTTTATGAAAGACATGGAAACTCATTGCTTATAATCATTTGAGGGACAGAGTCATGGCTAGAACTGCTCTGAAAATGGAATATCCATTCCACAGGAAATTCTGACATTTCAAGATTTCCTTTCATCCCATATCAGAATGTCAAAATTTACTGTGAAATTAAAATTTTAAAAATGAACTTATTGAAATGAAACATTTTGGATCTCATTTTGACTTTAATATACAGTATTGCACTATATACAAGTTAAAACAAATGTTTTGCCCTTATGAAAATAACACATTTTGATAATTTCCCATTGAAAACTTCAACAAAATTGATGCATTCGGGCAAAATGTTCTGATTTTGTCAAATCAGCATTTTCCACCGGAAAATTTAAACCAGCTCTAGTCATGGCCTTGATCGTCATATGCAATTCAATTTTGCATAGGTAGGGAGCATCATATCCTTCCAAGGTATAGGTGCTACATAACATGCCAATCCTTTATTTGTTGAGTGATAACTAACCTATATTTAAGTATTACCAATAAAAATAATACACATTAAAATTTACACCAAGAAAGAAAGATCTTGTTGTTTTCAGCACTTAAGTGTTTGCAATGTTCTCTGGGCCAGGGTCTGGTGGGCCTAATGGCACAAACTTACTTTCAAAACACTGTACAACATAAAATCATAGAAATGTAGGGCTTGAAGGGACCTTGATAGGTCATCAGATCCAACCCTCCCACACTGAGGCAGGATCAAGTAAACCTCGGCCATCCCTGACATGTGTTTTTCCAGCTTGTTTTTAAAAAAGATTCCAATGATGAGGACTCCACGACCTCCCTTGGAAGCCTATTCCAGAGTTTAACTATGCTTATAGTTAGAATTTTTTTCTAATATCCATCATACATTTCCCTTGCTGCAGATTACGCCCAGTACTTCTTATCCTACCTTCAGTGGATGCAGAGAACAATTGATCCTTGTCCTCTTTATAACAGCCCTTAACATATCTGAAGATTAACAGCCCCCCTCCCCGTCTTCCTTTCTCAAGACTAAACATGACCAGTTTTTTAATCTTTCCTCACAGCTCAGGTTTTCTAAACCTTTTATCATTTTTGTTGCTCTCCTCCAGACGCTCAGCAATTTGCTCACATCTTTCCTAAAGTGTAGCGCGCAGCACTGGACACAGTATACCAGCTGAGGCCTTGCAAATTCCGAGTAGGGCAGGACAATTACCTTGTGTGTCTTACATACAACCCCAGAATATTAGCCTTTGTTGCAACTGCATCATATTGTTGACTCATATTCTATCTGTGATCCACTACCAGCCCCATATCCTTTTCTGCAATACTAGTGCCTAACCAGTTATTCCCCAGTTTGTAGTTGTGCATTTGATTTTTCCTTCCTAAGTATAGTACTTTCACTTATCCTTTTGAATTTTATCTTGCTGATTTGAGACCAATTCTCTAATTTGTTAAGGTCATTTTGAATTCTAATCCTGTCCTTCAAAGTGCTTGCAACTATGGTGTTGTTTGCAAATTTTAGAAGCATACTCTCCATTCTATTATCAAAGTTATTAATGAAAATATTGACTAGAACTGGACCCAGAACTGACCCCTGCTGGACCCCACTAAATACACCCTCCCAGTATGACAGTGAAACACTGATAACTCCTTTGAGTTTGCTTATGAAAATGTCATGTGGGACTATATCAAAAGCCTTATTAAAATCTAGATATATCAGGTCTACTGCTTCCCCCCATCCACTAGGCCAGTAACTGTGTCAAAGAAGGAAATTAGGTTGGTTTGGCATGATTTTTTTTTGACTGATATTCCTTATAACCCCTCTAAGTGCTTACAAATTGATTGTCTAATAATTAATTCTCACAACTCCAGCAGAAGGATGATAAATATCTCCATTTTACAAAATTGTGGCATAGAGAAGTTAAGTGCCTTGCACAGGGATATGTCACTGGCAGGGCCAGAATTAGAAGTTCAGAGCTCTTTCCCTGTGCTGGACACACAAGTTCTTGCTGCTTCTTACTGAAACCTTACTACCCCTCTTTCTTAACAGCTTCCAAGTCACTTTCCTTGAAGTTACAAATTTGGCACCTGGCTCACAGAGCTTCTTGAATTCCATGAAGAGGGAAGAATGAGTATTTTTATGTGGACATTAAAGTATCTTACTGTCATGCAGTAGTTTATTTGCTGTTATGCAATTGCATACTCCAAGTCAAAGAATATGTCATCACACAGTTCCAATTCCTCATCTATAAAGGGTGCTACTGTTGTATTAATAATAGAGAGGAAGATTTTTTTCCTTTCTTGTCCAGCAGACAAAACAATGAGATTTGTGAAGGGCAATCTACCAGAAACTACAGCTAGACTTGGCAGAATTTGATTTTTTTAAAAATAATTTTTATAGATAATATTGATGTTTATTTTTAAGCATTTTCTCAATTTGCAGCTATTTAAATTTTCCATAGTTGCAGAATATTATGGGGTTATCAGACAATAATTATTGAATTACAGTAGAGATTGAGATTCAAAAAGTTAAAGCTTTAGAACCATTAAAACACAAATTCTAAACATCACAAATATACAAAATAAATAATCTTAAATCAAACTCTAATAAATTCTCAAGCAGCATTTTTCTTACTTTGCCTATCTGTTCGTTTTTATTAGCAATGGAAATATTTTTTCAGTTTGTGTGTGTACAGTGAAATTGATGCTTACCGATACTTACCAATAAATAGCTAATCCTTCCAAGCCTAGCTACAGCACAAATGCCTTTGTCACTGTACTACACCTCCTAGAAGAAGTAGCAGATATCCCTGAGGTTGTATGTAATGTCAGGCTTGTTTCTGCGCAGCCAGAAACAGTCAGAAATGCAAACCTTAGCCCATATTTTTGAAGAAAGTGTATTTCCTAGCAAAGACTAAGTCATGTAGACCTTCAGTGCCAGGTTTCTCCATGCTTTCTGTGTAAGACTTGATGTTGTCTGGCAATTTGGGACTTATATAAGCCTCTAGGCTGATCAGCTCGACAAGCACTGACCTTGTCACAGTCAACCTTTATCCATCTTTCCCCAAGCTTTCCATCTCTTTGAGCCACAGTGAAGGGTTAATTTCCCAACTATCATTGAGAGCTCCTAGTTGTATATCCAGATATCTATATACACACAAAGTTTGTCTAAGAATTGCCTGCCCACTTGATCAGAGAGCAATTTTTCACCAATATCCATCAATTCAGTAGTGTCACCTACCATTCAGTCTCCTTTGCAGCAAGTTCCATCCTTCATTTGATTTAGTCCCATTACTATTATTATTGATAAGAGATGTTAGCTTAGTACTGATAATTTATATGGCATTTTAAAATATTTCCAGCCCTATAGAGTTTTTATATATTCTGAGTAATACAAGACAATCCAGACCGCCTATAATTCCACCTGTCCCTCTGCATCAAACATAGTCTCTTAATGTACCATAGCACAACTGACCTGCTTTGCAAACAATGCCCGCCTTGACACTTCATTCAATGATTTCTTTGAGTGACTCCATTCCTTTTCTCATGTCCCTTTTTGTTCACATACTATTAATGAACAGATTATTTCATGTCTCTTTGTTAATTGAAATTATTCCATAAGGTTGAAATTTGGCTCTGTGCAGAGGGCCAGCACAAGGCCCATGTCGCTCTTATGTTCTCAAAATATAGCATACAGCCCTCTAGATGGGGTTAAATTTCACCTTGAAAGTTTTGTGTGATCAAATTTCAGTGTATTGATCACTTGAAAAGTATTCTCTGCTCCTATTGCTTTAAGTAATCACAATTTTCTAGTCACATGGTAAGATTGGTCTCCTTTGTCACATTTTTATTATCTCTGTTACATGGCTGGATAGTTGGAATCTTCATGAACATGAGGAAGGCTTGATTAAGTCTCGTGTTGTGCAGTTGTCAAAGTGTACATATACACAATGTGTACATTATGCTCTCAGAATAGGATTTACGTTAGCAAAGGGTGAGTTTCACATTTAATTTTAAAAATTACTTTAGTAGCAGCATTTTAGACAGAATGGAAAGGTGAGACGTGAGAAAGAGTGAAGCCTGTGGTGATCAGGCTGACCAATAAGTAATACCTTACTCCCCAAGTAATCCTATTGACTTCTGTGGGACCACACATGAAGGAAGGTACTACTCAGTGTAAGAATATTACAATCGAGTCCTAAACGTTTATTTTAAAAGTATATAGTCTTTTTTCTCTCGTGATTTCTCTTTGCTAACTTGACACTTTTTATTGCTTTCCTTGTTTATTGTGTTTTCCTCAATTAAAAAAGAAACCAGCAAAACTTTAGTCAGCTATGTAAGAAAACCTTATAAAATATTCTTCCTGGCTTACTCCAGCAGAGTTTACCAAAGGAGGAGGCAATCTACTCCACAACATTTAATTTAGAAAAAAGAAAAGGAGGACTTGTGGCACCTTAGAGACTAACCAATTTATTTAAGCATGAGCTTTCGTGGGCTACAGCCGCTCACGAAAGCTTATGCTCAAATAAATTGGTTAGTCTCTAAGGTGCCACAAGTACTCCTTTTCTTTTTGCGAATACAGACTAACACGGCTGCTACTCTGAAACCTGTCGTTTAATTTAGAGTAGCTGCGGTATGTAGTGAACATGCATTGTATTACGGCTATCACTGTTGCTGGTCTTTCAGTTACTCTGTTCCAAGGCAGAAATATAACTCAAATTATCCATTAATGTACCACAAAAAGGAAAGGAATAATTAAAACAATCGAATGCCAAGTTGCCAAAACATTTCATGGATGATTGGGGAAATCAGATATAAGTGTGTGGCTACCCAAAGGCTACTGCTACCAAAGGCTGTGATAAAATATCCACTGTACTGTACAATATGTTGTAACAGAAAATTTACTTAAAAATGAATGAAAGAACATGAAAGAAAAAACTTAGTGGCTGCCGTACATATACCTAATTACAAAGAAGAACCATTCAGTGAAATGCAATTAAACTTTTAGATAGATCAAAGCATTCTTCTGCAATAAAAGAAAGAATTATTTCTGCTATATACTTAAACAGTATAACCAAAATGTACTTATTAGGGAAGAGCAAGAGTACTATAAAACAAAATGGGAATTACAGAAGGGATTTTACATGGTTTGCCTTGTGCATCAGCTAGTGCAAGTATGATGCACAAACTGATGCAGTTATCCAGACCTACCAGTAACGCAAAATCAGCTACGCATCAAGGAAACTAAATGTCATCCAAACATTCACAACTAGGGTGACTGTCAGACAGCAAGTGTGAAAAATCGGGACGGGGGTGGGGGGTAATAGGAGCCTATATAAGAAAAAGACCTCAAAATTGGGACTGTCCCTATAAAATCGGGACATCTGTTCACCCTATTCACAACATCAACAAAATCTGAAACTATTTTGAACACTGATATACAGTAGTGTATGTATATACCGAGGAGTGTATTATTAAATGCATGCTATGAAAAACAGTATATTAAACGCTACATATGTGGTCAAGAATTATTTCCAGTTTCTAAAGAAGCTGCTAAGTGTTGTCCTATGTGAGCTTTTAGATGATATGCTTCACATTAGGAGGGCGGGTGGTCTAAAGCAAAGAAATAGGAGCCAGGTCACTAGTTCTTATTGAAGCTGAGCTACTGACTTGCTGTGTAACCTTCGGCAAACCACTGGACCTCCCAGTGCCTCAGTCAATCCAGCTGGAAGATGGGGTTTAAGAAAAAACACACACACCTCATTTAAAGCCAAACAGTGCAGCTGAGCAGAGCATTGCTGCACAAATATATGACATATCTATTAAAAGGAAATAAGACTTCAGGAATCTAATGGTGAGTGTGTTGTTTCAGAACCAACAGTACGAATGCTGGAGTGGAGAAACTGAAAGGGAAAGAAATGTTAATTAGCACTCTCAGGAAAAATGGTCTCCATAAACACTCCTCCCAAACCTGAGCGAGCCAAAGAGCTTTACACATCAGAAAAACTGAATCACAGCAAATGGAAAGATTAAAAAGAAGCTCCACATAAAAATCAAATCTATAAGCTGAAAGGGTGATAATATAATACACAGTGAAGCTGAAAGAGATTTTTGATTTGTTTCTGTAAAAGCAGAAAAGTTTTCTAATGCTGTCATTTCCCCTGTATAGTATATGTACAGTTTAATATGTTTACTAAATTACATGCTGCTTCATGTTTATAAAATGATAACATTCTAAATAACTCATCACAAAAGAAACAGTTGCTTTTGAGTAAAAAACACTGGTATTATATATACACAGTTTTTCATTTTTAACCCGCATTAGAGGTGTCCACATCATTCCTGATAGACTATTTGGTTTATAAGATTAGGAAATTACAATGACTGCTAAATCATAGTGCAATACGATAAAATAATAAATAATTTTGGTTTAAGGTGAAACATAACTTTGCAATAATTATTCTCAGCTTGTAAATGGTGTCTATCTATAACCAACCAAGCATATAACAAGATGAAGATGAGACTTATTTTCACTTCATTTCACTTCTTTGTAATTGACAAGATCTCACTGGGTGTCAACTTTAAAATATGACAAATCCCAAATCTTAGAGGATCCAATTCAATAGTTCACCTCTCTAAACTGTTTGCCAATTAATCTACATTTTCAAGTGAGTCAGGCATGAAATATAAGATGACATCTATATTAAAAATATTAATTTCTTTGTCTTTTTTCTGAAATCAAAGACAAAAGGTAGCTTTACATTCAGCTTGTTAAAATGAGATGAATTATAAATGTGTAAACGTACATAATACCATATTTTAGAATTTTTCCTTATCTTGTTTTCCTGTTTTGTTCCAACACATGCGTCCGTTTCCATTCTCCTAACCCCTCTCCCCACCATTGTATGGCTGATACTATATGGTAATTAAACTCAAGCTACTTCAGACGACACACTCTGAACCATAATAAATATTGTTCCAGCAATGTGTAGGCCTAGACTTACAGTAAAACCAGAAACAAATTAAGAGTTAAATGTTATATTTAGCCCACTTGGGTATGTGTACACTGGAATAAAAGACTAGCAGCCCAGTCACAGCTGGCCTGGGTCAGCTGACTCAGGGTTCGTGGGGCTCAGGTTTTGGGACTAAAAATTGCTGAGTAAACATTCAGGCTCAGATTGGAGACTGGGACCCTCCCCCAGCACAGGGTCCCGGAGTTTGGGCTCCAGCCTGAACCTGAACACCTAGACAGCAATTTTACAGCCCCGCAGCCTGAGCCCCATGAGCCCAAGTCTGCTGACAAGGGCCAGAAATGGGTGTTTAACTGCTGGGTAGATGGACCCTTCGTGTCTAATTATGAGCCTGATTCTGCTCCCGCTAAATTAATGGCAATATTCTCAGTATTTTAAATGGGTGTTGGGTCAGTGAGTGTTACATAGGACTGAAGTACTAGGCAGGTCATCCATGGTAAAGGTGGAAATAACATTTAGGAACTGGCCATCCCTAGGAGTTCCCAGCTTTGTTCTCATTTCTCTAGGCCATTTGGTCTCTGGAGCCACCATCACAGCCCAACTTCCTCTTTCTACTCACTGAAAACTCACAAGTACAAATCTCAGCAGCAAAAGGGCCTCTTGGGTTTCTGTTGCTGTGCTGCCAAAAAAGTGGAAGGAATCCTCCCGCTCTGGGTGTGGAACAGCTGCAGAGATCTTTGGGCTGCTACAGTCCGAATCTGGCATCTCTGTGGAGGAGGGAGAGTTGGCATAGCAGCAGGTCTTGAGGATCGGTCATCCCCTCACTTGGTAAGCTGGGACATAGAGCCACTGTGGAGCTAGCTCCAGGCTGCACAGGGAATGTGTACGCTCCCGCATCCCCTTCAGACCACTTCTGCATACCAGAAGCACACTTGTCCTGCTGCCAGAGAAACCTCGGCAGTCACAGACTGTTCCCTAAGGGCCAGATTATTCACACTGAGCAGTACCTTCCTCCTTGAACAGACCCCACTGAAGTGATTAATTGTTTATGATTAATCTCCCATTTAGAGCTCGGTGAAATTTTCTTCTTCATAACTTTTTTTTTAAATGAAAAATGGCATTTCAACCAAAATTCATTTTCATGGGAAAAAATTATTTGGGTTGATTTTTTTGTTTATTTGCTTTGTTTTTGTTTGTTTGTTAACAAATAACAACCCTCCCCCCCCCTCAAGTTTTCTATTAATTATTTTGGGGGGGGAGGGTCATAGGAAATTTTGAAAACCAATTTTTCCCAAAATGTCCAGCAAAAAAATGAAATGGGATTTTTGGCTCAGTTTAACTGCCATTTACATTAAACTGTCATCACTAGTACACTTTTCTATTGCCTTCATCAATGAAACTTGCTTCCACATAATAGCAGTGTGGTCTGCGTCTATCATGCAAGGAAGACGGCATAGAACAGCAATGACTACACAAGAACTTCATCATAACAGCATTTTGGAAGGGAGGGATACGTATGTGGTTGTCCACGCAACATATCTAGCATGTGGTTACCCAATAATGTATTTTCCTCTAAGAGTATATCTACACTGCACTCTTCTTTTGGTGGCATGTAGAGGACCGATCCACATAGCTTCTCTAGCCTGCACATAAATAGCAGTATAAGCAGTGAGGCATGGTTTAGGCAAATAAAGACATGCTTGAAGGATGTAGCTATGTATGCAAATACATATGGTGCACGCTCTACTCGCCCAAGCTGCACTGCTATTTTTCACAGTGGAGTGTCCCCCTACCTGCCTGCTGCTGGAGACATTCTTCACTGCAGGAAAGACTTCGGCAGCAGGGAAAGGCTCTGGCAAGAGGGAGGCAGCAGGGAAAGGCTCTGCCAGCTCCCCGCTGCTGAGCCTTACCCCGCCGTAGTAAAAGGCTCCAGCTATGGGGAAAGGGTCTGTCAGCTCCTCTTGCTGCAGCCTTTTCCCACAGCAGGGAGACACTCGGTCTCAGCCTTTCCCTGCTGTCTCCCCCTTCCCAGAGCCTTTTCTCACCTTTCACTGATACGTGTACGCAGCCTGCTTTTCACTGCGGTGGGTAGATACACATACACTACACTACAGTGGTGTGTAGTGTAGATGTAGACAAAGAGAATAAAAACTTGTTGATGGCTATTGCTTCAAGTTTTCCTTGTAGTAACCCACTCCAGAGGTGAACTATCCTCTGTAAAAAGAATTTTCACCTCAGCTCCTTTGCTAGTTGGCTCTATTTTAGTTTTTGGGTGATGTCTGCTTGTTAAGTTTGTGGCAACTATCTTCTTTGTGCCAGTGGAGGCCGATGAGAGCTGAACAGCACGGAAATAGGAAGGTTAGGCTCAAAACCAATTTACAGATGTGGTTTTGAGGGATCATGCTATATTTGACTCAAGAGCTGCCTATAGTTTAAAACCCTCGGATTTTTAATCTATAAGGGGGCTACGGGTTGCCAACCCTCCAGGATTGTCCTGGAGTCTCCAAGAACTCAATATTAGTCTTTAATTAAAGATTATGCCATGGGATGAAACCTCCAGGAATACATCCAACCAAAATTGGCAACCTTAAAGAGGGCCAGATTGCTTAATAACAAACGGTTTCAGAGTAGCAGCCGTGTTAGTCTGTATTCGCAAAAAGAAAAGGAGTACTTGTGTCACCTTAGAGACTAACAAATTTATTTGAGCATAAGCTTCCGTGAGCTACAGCTCACTTCATTGGATGCAACCATGAAGTGAGCTGTAGCTCACGAAAGCTTATGCTCAAATAAATTTGTTAGTCTCTAAGGTGACACAAGTACTCCTTTTCTTTTTTCTTAATAATGAAGTAAATCTGACAGCAGGTAAGCACATATATTCCATTTCTCTTTTCAGCAATAGAGGGAGTGTCATAAATATAAAGGGAAGGGTAAACCCCTTTGAAATCCCTCCTGGCCAGGGAAAAGCTCCTCTCACCTGTAAAGGGTTAAGAAGCTAAAGGTAACCTCGCTGGCACCTGACCAAAATGACCAATGAGGAGACAAGATACTTTCAAAAGCTGGGAGGAGGGAGAGAAACAAAGGGTCTCTGTCTGTCTATATGCTGTTTCTGCCGGGGATAGACCAGGAATGGAGTCTTAGAACTTTTAGTAAGTAATCTAGCTAGGTACGTGTTAGATTATGATTTCTTTAAATGGCTGAGAAAAGAATTGTGCTGAATAGAATAACTATTTCTGTCTGTGTATCTTTTTTGTAACTTAAGGTTTTGCCTAGAGGGGTTCTCTATGTTTTGAATCTAATTACCCTGTAAGGTATCTACCATCCTGATTTTACAGAGGTGATTTCTTTACTTCTATTTACTTCTATTTCTATTAAAAGTCTTCTTGTAAGAAAACTGAATGTTTTTTCATTGTTCTTAGATCCAAGGGTTTGGGCCTGTGGTCACCTATGCAAATTGGTGAGGCTTTTTATCCAACATTTCCCAGAAAAGAGGGGGAGCAAGTGTTGGGAGGATTGTTCATTGTTCTTAAGATCCAAGGGTCTGGGTCTGTAGTCACCTAGGCAAACTGGTGAGGCTTTTTACCAAACCTTGTCCAGGAAGTGGGGGCAAGGTTTTGGGAAGTATTTTGGGGGGAAAGACGTTTCCAAACAGCTCTTCCCCAGTAACCAGTATTTGTTTGGTGGTGGTAGCGGCCAATCCAAGGACAAAGGGTGGAATATTTTGTACCTTGGGGAAGTTTTGACCTAAGCTGGTAAAGATAAGCTTAGGAGGTTTTTCATGCAGGTCCCCACATCTGTACCCTAGCGTTCAGAGTGGGGAAGGAACCTTGACAGGGAGCCAGAGAACTTCTTCTCCCAGCAAGCCTTCCTACCCTGGAATCTACACACTTAAAAATCATTTGCTCACTTAAACAACTACTCTGCCCTTTGTGGGTCCAAATTCCCATTCTTGTTAATGGAAAGGGTTCACAGGTCCTGAATCTGGGCCCTTGCCGCATCTGCAGCTCCACTCGATCGCTCTGCTAGAAACAGGAGAATTAAGAGTCCTAAGGTATTATGCTACAATAAAGGTATCGCCCACAGGAACCCAACTGGAAGAGCTCTAGGCTCCCTGATTGGGCCGAATACACTGTCTGAGCCAGAAAGAGACAGGGTCCAGATCTAATGGGGCACAAGTCCATGGGTCCAGATCTAATGCATTCAAGGCTGCTGAGGGAGTTGGCTGGTGTGATTGTAGAGTCAGTGGCCATTATCTTTGAAAATTTGTGGCGATTGGAGGAGGTCCCGGATGATTGGAAAAAGGCAAATATAGTGCCCATATTTTAAAAAAGGGATGAAAGAGAACCCGGGGAACTACAGACCAGTCAGTCTCACTTCAGTCCTCGGTAAAATCATGGAGCAGGTCCTCAAGGAATCCATTTTGAAACACTTGGAGGAGAGAAAGGTGATCAGGAACAGTCAACATGGATTCACCAAGGGCAAGTCATGCCTGACCAACCTGATTGCCTTCTGTGATGAGATAACTGGCTGTGTGGATATGAGGAAAGCGGTGGATGTGATAAATCTTGACTTTAACAAAGCTTTTGATATGGTCTCTCACAGTATTCTTGCCAGCAAGTTAAAAAAGTAAGAATTGGATGAAAGGTCTATAAGGTGGATAGAAAGCTGGCTAGATTGTCGGGCTCAAAGGGAAGTGATGAACGGCTCAAAGTCTAGTTGGCAGCCAGTATCAAGCAGAGTGCCCCAGCGGTCGGTCAAGGGGACAGTTTTGTTCAACATCTTTATTAATGATCTGGATGATGGGATTAATTTCACCCTCAGCAAGTTTGCAGAGGACACTACACTGGGGGGAGAGGTAGATATGCAGGAGGGTAGGGATAGGGTCTAGAATGACCTAGACAAATTGGAGGATTGGGCCAAAAGAAATCTGATGAGGTTCAACAAGGACAAGTGCAGAGTCCTGCACTTAGGAGGGAAGAATCCAATGCACTGCTACAGGCTGGGGACCGACTGGCTAAGCAGCAGTTCTGCAGAAAAGGACCTGGGGATTACAGTGGACGAGAAGCTGGATATGAGTCAGCTGTGTGCCCTTGTTGCCAAGAAGGCTAATGGCATGTTGGGCTGTATTAGTAGGATCATTGCCAACAGATCAAGGGAAGTGATTATTCCCCTCTATTCAGCACCGGTGAGGCCATACCTGGAGTATCGTGTCCAGTTTTGGTCCCCCAACTACAGAAGGGATGTGGACAAATTGGAGAGAGTCCAGTGGAGGCCAATGAAAATGATTAGGGGGCTGGGGAATATGACTAATGAGGAGAGGCTGAGGGAACTGGGCTTATTTAGTCTGCAGAAGAGACTGTGAGGGGGGATTTGATAGCAACCTTCAAGTACCTGAAGTGGGGTTCCAAAGAGGATGGAGCTCGGCTGTTCTCATTGGTGGCAGATGACAGAACAAGAAGCAATGGTCTCAAGTTGCAGGGGGGGAGGTCTAGTTTGGTTATTAGGAAACACTATTTCACTAGGAGGGTGGTGAAGCACTGGAATGGGTTACCTAGGGAGGTGGTGGAATCTCCATCCTTAGAGGTTTTTAAGGTCTAGCTTGACAAAGCCCTGGCTGGGATGATTTAGTTGGTGTTGGTCCTGCTTTGAGCAGGGGTTTGGACTAGATGACCTAGTGAGGTCTCTTCCAACCCTAATCTATAATTCTAGAGGAACAAGGTGCAACAAGGTGGATTCTGGCTTGCTGCTGCTAACGATGCTGCCATTTGCATCTGATTCTCTGCTTCAACCCCAGTTCCTGACTTTGATCCTGCCTTGCTCCTGCCCTCTGCCTCACTCTGGTCCCTAAGCCTGTCATCCTAGTGACTGTGCTTCAGCTCAGACCTAGATTATGGCTCTTTGCTTCACGACTCACCACTGACCCTCAGTTTCAATTCCTGTTTCCTGTCTGACCCGGGGTCTAGCTTTCAGCTCTGACACCTGGCTCCTGATTCCAGATCTGCCCATTGCCCTCTGGTTCCTGACTACCAGCCTAGACCACCTTCATCCTAGTCACTGGCATTGGTCTTCCACAGGCCCTGGCAGTGGGCATAAATACGGAGAAATCTCAGGTTTCAGAGTAGCAGCCGTGTTAGTCTGTATCCGCAAAAAGAAAAGGAGGATTTGTGGCACCTTAGAGACTAACAAATTTATTTGAGCATAAGAAATCTCAGTCTTTCCTAACCACTGGATGTTGACCACTTCTCTGATGGCCCTCAATAAACTAGTCCTCATTTCTTCTTCCCTTTGATATTAACTGTCCCTACCAAATTCATTTATATCCACAGTTTGGTACATCTTGTTGCATGTTATTTGACCTAGCTAGTGATGAATATTGTCAGCAAGATTGACGTGAATAGAGATTTCAGAGCATTCTATTGGTAATTTCTCTAGGATACGCAATATCTACTCCTATTTGTCGGACCAGGGCCAGTTTTTTTAAACCAATTTAAAATTTCACCAACCATTACTTACTAACCCTGTATCTAGTCTTCAGTGTTCAAGGATCAAATGCTATCTTGATGTCCAAATAGATTATGTTTGTTGCTTCACCCCATCAGCTCTCATTGTCATGTCCTCAAACAAGTTAATAACATTTGTCAAGCATGACTTCCTCTTTATAAATGTCATGGTTGTCCTTGACCAGTCTGCACCTGTTTAAGTGTTCGCCTATTTTGTCCCTAATCAGTGACCCTAAAATTTCTCCCAATTGTCTTTAGTGTTTATGTACTGGAATTTTTAGTGGCATACAATTAACAGCTTCAGGCTGTTACTCCAAAAAATCAGAATGCATGTTGCCTTAGTATAAAAATCTATCTTAGGTATGTATCTATCCCCATTACCATAGTATCGGAGACTTCTCAGTGGTTAATATCCTTATCCACACAACACCCCCGTGAGGGAGGGAAATGTTATATTCCTATCTTACAGATGGGGAACAGAGTGGCTAAGCAGCTTGCCCCAGGACCCACTGGAAGTCTGGCAGAGTAGGGAATTGAACTCTGTGTGCTGTAACCACTGGACCATTCTTCTTCTCTCAATGTAAATCAGTTTAAATATTTTTAATACTACTGCATTCATTTTTGTTTGGTTTCTCATAGCTTTGGCATATTTTGCTAAATTTAATTTAGGGGATCAATTTCCCTTTTTCCCCAAACGATATCCTGTTTCCAAGTTATGAAATTCATTGTTGAGGTGGAGCACTCACATGGTTATAATACCACGTCTACAAAAGTATGTGTGTATGTATGTGGTGGGTGAGCCATGGTAAGCAGATTCTGTGAGTCTGCGCTTCAACAACAGTGTCAGTATCACACTAAAAGTGTTGCAGCTCAAGTCTAAGGCAGTGTGTCTGGTGCATACAATAAAGTTTTGAACACCCAGCCAAAGTTCCTTTAGGGTAGGATAGGCATGTGGCTACGTATTTTTCCTCTTTTGTTAATACTCCATATGTGGTTCAACTGTCCAGCATAAATCCATCTTACAGTCATTTGTGCCAATTTCCAACTGGAGCTGTACCTTTATATTTATGAACACCACCAAGGATTCCAGAGTCTCTCTCTCCTTCCTGCACTGTGTGATTTCTTAAAAGACCAAGATTTGATTTATATGTCCATTAAAGGATTGACAGCTAGTGCTACTCGTAAAGATATTGAGCTGAATGGCACTACCGATTAGTACCTTTCATCTAATACTACAGTGATTGTCATTTTGGGTTTGTGGCAGGGAGGAATAAAACAGTAGTAACTCTAGCTCAAACCCTGGGCTAACTGAAAATCAATTAAGCTCCATTTTTTTTTAAAGGGAGATTAATCCAGTTTCTACTACTAACCTTTGGTAATCCATTGTTTGTGCAATAACAGTACTTACATATGTTCTGATCTGTGGGTAAGTTGATTGTGTCTGCAATTGACTGTAGACTAGGCATGAAATTATTTGAATAACGTCATTTTTAATAACATAGTCCTTAGTTTTAAGATTCTTCCTCAACCCTTTATTTCTAAAGCTGCTGTTCATCTGTTTTGGAAGATCCAGTCTGAGCAGTTTTCTCCCTTCCCTCCCAAATGTAGGTGTCTAGTTAGTTGCTGGCTAGTTAGTAAACAAAAAATATCAAAGAGGTATATCCAGATTATTAAGAACAGAAATATTTCTGCTGCTGTTGATTCATCTGTCGAACATTTCAAATAGCACTTTCCTCTCATGTGGATTTGTTCCATTAGAAAATTTACCTCATATTTTGGAAACAAAAGGAAAAATACTATGTTCTATTCTTTCATACTTTTTTAAAGGGATGTTTAAAAGTGGGACATTACTTGGGCTCCAATTCTGCAAAGAGAACCGTGTGGGTGGACCCATATGCCTACACAAAGCTCTCTTGCCTTTAGTATGGGTCCACCTGCGTCATTCTCTTTGCAATATTGGGGTCCAAATTCTTCTCAATTCATGCAGCTGTTTGCCAGGTAACTTTTAACAAATCTTCAGAACTATGACTATGTCTACAATGCAAAATACTCTTTAAAAACCCTAAAAGATAAACATTGTACGGTTGCTGAGCTGCAAAATATGAAGATTTATTCAACACCATTCGCTCCAAAGGTAAACATCATCCAGAGAGAGCACTGGACAGTGAATGACTCTGTAAGTAACAGAACTGGATAAAATGGCTGAAAATGTTCATGAAAATTCATGTGCAAGTATTCATCAATCTATCTGATTTCACCTCTATCACATTTGGATTTTTCACATTTCAGGAGACCAGCTTCAAAAAGACCCTTTTCGTTTAGAAATGTGAACTTACGAATTTTCAGTGAGGAGAAAGAAGAGATTGTGCCATGATGGTGCCATTGCTGAGTCCAAACGGCTTAGTGAAACATGCATGGGACCTGGGAATTCCTGGGGATGACAGTTTGAGTTTTATTTTCTCTCCCTCCCACCCGCAAAAAAAGGCCATACCATAAAGGAGTGGCGCTGGAACCCTTTTAATAGTGGGGGTACTGAAAACCAGCCCCCTTACCTCTACCTGTGCCACCCAACCCCCGGGCTGGGGCCAGGATGAGTGCTGTGTCTCTGGGTGGGGAGGATCCGGACAGGGGCAAAGGCTGGGGGCAGGCACAGGGCCAGGAGTGGAGCCCCAGGCACAGGACCCTGCATGCGTGGCCAGCAGTAACAGAGTCCCGGGCACGGGGCCGCAGCCAGGACCCTGCATATGGGGCCAGTAACAGAGACCCCGGGAGCAGAGTCCTGGGAGTGGGGGGCTAGGTGTGGGGCTCTGGACATGGGGCCAGGGAGCGGGACCAGTGCCCCAAGAGCAGAGCCCCAGGTGCAGGACCAAGAGTGGGGCCCTGGGCATAACGCCAGCAGCCAGGGAGTGGGGCGCAGGGCCAGGGAGCAGGACCCTGGGTGTGGGGCCGGGAGTGGTAGCTAGTACCCAAGCCGGTGGCAGGGACCCAAGCCGCGGATTGGGGAGTGGAGGCCTGGGCAAGAAACCTGGGTGTGCACCCTCGCAACCCTACTTCCCCTGCCTATCCCTATGCCAAAAAGAGGATCCTTTGTTCTGCAAGGTTAGAGAAGGCTCTGCAAGACTTATTAATACGTTAGTATTCTGTAACACTTGGAAGCATTATCTAGTTAGGGCTCCCGACACTGCTATGAATTTTTATCCCTGTTACATGTATAGGAAATTTCCTAATAGAGGTTAAGTGATGTGACCTAGGACACACTGAAAGCCAGTGTCAGAACCCAGCTCTCTTGTCTGTCTGTCCATATCTAAGCACTCAATTTCCCTATATATAAAATATCAATAATGATATATGCCAATTTTGGGGAGGTCGGAGCCGGAAGGGAAGGAATCTGATGTTCATGAAGTGCTAAGTTAGTGCAAATTAAGGAACTCTGGCTCCCCAGCAGTACGCTCACTGTTCTAGGCCATATGGCCTTCAAAAAGTCTCCTCTCTCCTCCCATTCGTGCCATATATATTTTGTTTCTAGCAAATATTTTATTTTGCAAAATTGTTGTGATTTCAGTGAAATTCTGAGAATTCAAAACAAGCCCAGTTCATAAAAACAAAACATTGTGTTGATTAATTTGCCCACCTCTAGGAACTGCAAATGTCAACATCTCTATAAGAGCCTTTTATGGGCAAGAAATTGTCCATTATGAATATTAACACAGTCTGGTCAAAGAGCAAATTATCTCCTCTGCAAAACCTTAGCTTTAAGGAATTCAAAAATTCCATTGTCAAATATTGTACAATGGACTGAAAATGAACTGTTTTCTGTTTCTACAAATGTTGTTCCAAACTTACAGAAAACCTACTTAACCATTGTGTAGGAATGCTATTGCAAACATGTTTTATGTTCTTTGCAATGCATGGCAGTACCCTGCAAGTGATATAATAGGATATTATACTTTAAACAATTCAAAGGCTCTGAAAAACAAAATAAAATGAGTTGGAAATTAGTCATACATGTTTTATAGATCTACAAATCAAGTTTTCAAGGGAATACTAGTATATTTCCCTCTATATGCTGTTAATCTCTCACTTGTAATTTGAGACTGCAAAGTATACTTATAAATGTGTGACTTTTACCTCAATGAACACTTGTGTGCACTCCCATTTTTGTGACCAATTGCACCTCTGTGGGAGTTTAAGCCTCATTTGGTGTTATCCCTACTTCAGCAATAATCACCATTCAGACTCAGTTTGGAAAATAATTCTCTCTCTGCTCCCTTTATTTTAGTATATTTTAAGCCAAATCAATTTTAAAAAATGCCCTTTTAAAAGTTATACATGTTAAATGTGGAGCCTTCATGCTTATATATATTTTTACCATCTCTTCAGTAATAAAGTCTAGTCATTTTGTACTTGTGGTCATTAAAGATTTCTTTGGAAGAACAGGAGTGTTAACCCCAGGGCACTCATCAGAGTTCAACTCAGATAATTATACTGAGCCTCTAAATTCCACCTGGAAAAGATATGCTTCATATTTTCCTTAATTGCACAATTTTGCATTGCACTTTTAAACAGGTACCACTTTTCAAAGCAGAAGTGGCTGTTCTATAGTGGTGGATATAGTGATCCCTATGTATATGGAAAAATAGTAGGAGATCATGTAAGTGAACACTGTGTCATAATGCAAACACACAAGGGGGCTGAGTTAAGGTTGCCCATGCAGCCTTAATTCTGACATTTCTATCATTTGAGTGCTTGACTTTCTAACCTTAACATTCTTTTAACTTACTGTTTTTTAAAAAATGTATTTTTCTAATTACATGTTCTGTATATATAAACAGACAAACAAACTGAAAGAAACCCCAAATTCCATTATGTGGAGCCATACGGACACTTGGACCAAACTTGGGTCAACAGCAGAGTTCAGACTTTTAGTTTCACAGCACAGACATATACCATTTAAGGTAATGTATCAACTAGCAGCAGTAGTGGGCTGTTATAGTCTATGTGGACCAAACACTAGAGGGAGAATAAGACACACATCTGCTAGGGGGTTTCACTGCCATTTGCTATAAACCCTTCTGCTCATGCACCCCCAGTTCTGTCTGCCTCTCCCCATATCTCTCTGTGCTTACATATGGTCTGACCACCCTGGCTCCTGTCCCACTCTCCCCATCTTCCTCTCCATTTTTCAAGCATCCAAATTTCAACCATCCACATGGCTGCTCTCTCCTCCTCTTCATCACTGCTGAGCATCACCACATGGGCGCTGTCAATACATGACAGTCTCCCTACTCTCTGTTCCTATATATGGCCCCCAGCAGCCAGGAGCTGCAATTGCAGGGAAAGTTCTGTTCAGCCCCAGGATCCCTGGAATAGAGCATGGTCCATGCAGAGGGAATGTTTGGAGAATTTAGCTCCCAAACACTATGAGTCTCTGCTGAGCATGTGGGAATTGAGATATTTTGAAGGCTTTTACTTTGGCCAAATTTGGGTAAATTTTCACAGGAACTGCAAAAGGCACATCAGTGACACCAGTGATACATCCCCCTGCCAAATTTCAAAGGCATGCTTCAAAGCATGGATGTGCTAGAGCTTCTCAATGAAATAGTGGAGAAAAAATTAAGATGGGCAAAACAACATATTTTTCCCTGATCTCATTGTCAGAAATAGGTGAAGTATAAAACTTTTCCCAAAAAATTCAAACGCCCAGAATGGAAAATGACAGCTTGCATGATTAAAGTTTGGTTAAGTTATAAGTATGCTTGGCAGAATTAAAAAAATATATATCATTTCAACAGATAGTGTCAATGTTTATTTTAAGCTTTTTTCTATTTTTATTGACTGAAATGTTCAGTAACACAAAATTATGGGTTTTAGCCATTTTTTTATTTGTATCAATTGAAATTTTCAATTTTGCAAAATTAGGTGGAGGGGATCAGAAAAAGGGGATCATACAATAATTATTTAATGACAGTAGATGCTGAGATTCAATAAGTTAAAGCTTCATAACGGTTAAAATGCAAATTGTAAACACCATATGTCAAAATAAACAAAATAAATATTCTTAAATCAAACTCTAATAAGTTTTGATGCAGCATTTTTCTTACTTTTCCCATCTGTAAATGTCTATACAAATATTTTTTCACTGGTTTGTGTATGTGTATTGTAAAATTCAAATTTATCAACATTTATCAATAAAAATCTAATCCTTCCAAGTCTAATTATAAGTAACTAAAAGTAGGCTCTTGTACTGGAAAGCATAGGGCAACCTTATTTATCTGCAGTGCTGATAGCTTCGCCTATAATAACAAATCTTTCTATTCACTCAGAAGAATAACTAATAAACAAATATAGTTAATGGTGATGAGGGCCCTAACTTCTTTGAAAATCCTGGCCTTTGTAGAATTAGTTCCTATGACTATAACAATCCTTGCAAGAACAGATTCCAGAGTATTATTTATTACTCTCCGCCAGTTACTCTTACAGCCATCTCAAGGAACCATTAGGAAAGGGATAGGTAACAAAACAGAAAATAACATAATGCCACTATATAAATCCCTGATGTGCCCACATTTTGAATACTGCGTGCAGTTCTGGTCATCTCATCTCCAAAAAGATCGATTAGAATTGGAAAAAGTACAGAGAAGGGCGAGGAGAATGATTAGAGGTATAGAATGTCTTCCATTAAAAAGACTGTGACTGTTCAACTTAGTAAAGAGATGCCTGGCAGGGATACGATAGTGGTCTATAAAATCATGGATGTTATGGAGAAAGTGAATAGGGAAGTGTTATTTACCCCTTGTTGCCAGGCCAAAAATAGAACTGGGTTCGAAAAACAATTAGATAAGTTCATGGAGGATAGGCCTATCTATGGCTGTTAGCTTAGATGGTCAGGGATGCAATCCCATGCTCTAGGTGTCCCTAAACCTCCAACTGCAAGAAGCTGGCACTGGATGACGGGGTGGATCCCTTGAAATTGCCCTGTTCTGTTCATTTCCTTTCAAGCATCTGGCACTGGCTTCTGTCAGAAGATAGGATACTGGGCTAGATCGGCCATTGGTCTGACCCAATATGGCCATTCTCATGTTCCTATAAGGATTTGTGCAGATGGACTTCAGCCATCAAGCACTCTTCTTCTAAAATCTTTGAAGGTGGGTACCATAAGAGGAAAAATAATATTAGATTCTCTGGTTTTGAACCTGATCCCTATAAAGTAGAAGAAAAGGATTTAGAAAGATTCCACTCTTGGTGGTAAATCTATCAAAGTTCTACATAAATCACAGGAAACTTCAGCTAGTTCTCTTATCTAAATTTCTCTCTCTCTCTCTCTGGTATTTAATCAAAGCAGAATCTACAGAACATCTTTAAAATCCTCCACAAAATATTCAGCAGAATTACTTCAGAAAAACTAACAAGATACTTCATAACACCAATTAAAATCCACTCACGTAAACCATCCAACTCTTTAGAGACATATAGCTTGATTTGTGAGGCTGCATAAGTCAGGCTGGTTCAGTATCATTATCCTAATAGATGGCAACCCTTGATTCCCCATAATTTACAATACATCAGTGTAAACCCTTTGTAAGAGACCATTTAATCAACAAGAAACGATCAAAACTGAGGAGCTTGAGGCTGCAGGCTGATGAGGGAAGTACAGAGGAGCCATTGTCATCAGCATTTGCTCAGCACTTGTGCAGAGAGGCTCAACATAGTTATTATATTTAATCATGTTTATTACAGTAGGGCCTAAGGGCCAACTCAGAATGGAACCCCATTGTGCTAGGTGCTGTACAAACACAGAGTAGAAGACAAACCCTGCTCTGAAGAACTTACAACATAAATAGACAAGACAGACACAGGGAGGAGAAGGGGTAGGACCTATAAGCAGAGTGAACTATGTGACACAGCAAATGGCATGTGAGTTCTGTGATTTTTTTGGAGGGTGGGTTTAGTTAGGAGGGGCAAAGTTAAATGGAAAAGAAGGAAACAAGGTGTGGCAGAAGAGGTTAAGAGGGACAGGTGTGGAGTGAAGCTGAGGTGATGAGACTGTGAGGGAGGGGGAAGGGTGAAGGTTTGAGCAGGGACGAGGCTTTCTTCCGGCAACTCGCAGAAGTTACTAGATCGCAGGCCCTGGCTCTCATGGGAGACTTCAATCACCCTGATATCTGCTGGGAGAGCAATACAGCGGTGCACAGGCAATCCAGGAAGTTTTTGGAAAATGTAGGGGACAATTTCCTGGTGCAAGTGCTGGAGAAACCAACTAGGGGCAGAGCTTTTCTTGACCTGCTGCTCACAAACCGGGAAGAATTAGTAGGGGAAGCAAAAGTGGATGGGAACCTGGGAGGCAGTGACCATGAAATAGTAGAGTTCAGGATCCTAACACAAGGAAGAAAGGAGAGCAGCAGAATACAGACCCTGGATTTCAGAAAAGCAGACTTTGACTCCCTCAGGGAACTGATGGGCAAGATCCCCTGGGAGAATAACATGAGGGGGAAAGGAGTCCAGAAGAGCTGGCTGTATTTTAAAAAAAAAAAAAGGAGTACTTGTGGCACCTTAGAGACTAACCAATTTATTTGAGCATGAGCTTTCGTGAGCTACAGCTCACTTCATCAGAGCTACAAGAAGGATGTGGAAAAATTGGAAAGAGTCCAGCGGAGGGCAACAAAAATGATTAGGGGGCTGGAACACATGACTTATGAGGAGAGGCTGAGGGAACTGGGGATATTTAGTCTTCAGAAGAGAAGAATGAGGGGGGATTTAATAGCTGCTTTCAACTACCTGAAAGGGGGTTCCAAAGAGGATGGCTCTAGACTGTTCTCAGTGGTTAGCAGATGACAGAACAAGGAGTAATGGTCTCAAGTTGCAGTGGGGGAGATTTAGGTTGGATATTAGGAAAAACATTTTTACTATGAGGGTGGTGAAGCACTGGAATGCGTTACCTAGGGAGGTGGTGGAATCTCCTTCCCTAGAAGTTTTTAAGATCAGGCTTGACAAAGCCCTGGCTGGGATGATTTAGTTGGGGATCGGTCCTGCTTTGAGCAGGGGGTTGGACTAGATGACCTCCTGAGGTCCCTTGCAACCCTGATATTCTATTATTCAAATAGTTAATCAGCACAGGGCAAAAAATGTCTAAACTGTCGGAAATCCTTTGAAAGTCCAGAGATCTGTATTTTGGCTGCTCCTGCTCTTACTATCTGGAGTCTCTAGCTGGCTTCTCTCTGCAATTTCCCCCCAATGCCACAGGGCAAACGGGTGAGGAGACACCTCCTGGGTCCTTGTTTCCCTAGAGTGTGTAAGACCAGCTCTAGGTCCAAGGGATGCTGCGGGAAGAGGTGCTTCTGCTCCTGTTGTCTGGAGTGTGGAGAAATGTGCACCACACTTAGATCAGAGCTATACAGTGAACGGAATACTGCTGAGCAGGGAGAGGAGGTGCGTACTGAAGGGGGTGGGGAGAGCATGTGTGTAGACACAGTTATTACAGAGGATATGTGTAGCAGCCATTTTTAGGATTTTCAGTTATTGCCATTGCTAGCCAGGAAATGTGCGTGCTTGGAAAGCTACACGTAGAAGAAACTGAGAGCATGGGTAATCATGAGGGTCAGCCACTGCCATTATCAAGAAAACAGTATCTCTCACAACCAAACTCTCAGTGCCTCGTGACTTGTACTGAGCACAGCATTCATGCCATTCTGCAGCATCAGCTCCCTCCTGTGACTTCACCTTATTGGATTATGAATACAGTGTTGCCATCTCTCACCATTTACATCACAAGTCTGACAATAAGTGGTGTTTTTCTTAAAGCTTCAGCTTTAAATTAAGTGATGATGTCAGAACCACAGCTTTCACTAAAAAAAGAAACAGGCTGCTTCTAGCTCTCATGATTGTGCAGAAAAGTGGGAAAACATGAGCCAAGTGCAGCCTATGGGCTCAGAATACAGAGAGCAAAATTAAAATCTTATTACTTTTAAGCCAATCTTGTGATTTTTTGAGGCCTGACACGATTTTTGAATGCTGAGGGTCAGCATTACTAAAACAAAGTCCAGTGTTTAGCAACTCCACCCATCACACTCCTGAAGGATCCGGTCCTAAATGATTGAACACCACCAGAAAAAGGGAGCCTGATTCTGCCCCAAGGCTGGTGTAAATCAGCAGTAAGTCTACTGAAGCCAGTGGAATTACTCTGGTATAAAACTGATATGAATGAGTTGATACAGACCCAGAGTTTTTAACCGATTGTAATTAATACAGATAATGTACCACAGAAATATGCAAATTAACAAATACACAGGAGCAAATTGTGCCCTCAGATGCACGTGCCAGTGTTGGGATTCCAGTGGAAGCTAATGAGGTTCTTGTGTTTATATCCAAGCGCAGAATTTGGTTCTGCAAACCAAATTCCACTCAATTTCCACTCAGTAATGCCCACTGTAAACAACAGGAACAAAATTTGGGCTCTTATATGAATACAGAGATTTAATTCAGTGCAAGTGGCATAACAAGTTGAGCTAAAAAAAGAGGGGAAGGGGGAAATATTGATGAGATCCCCATAAGTACCTCAGAAAAGAAAAAAAATCTTGTAATATATATGAATCTGGAGACCTAACAACCGGACACTAAAAATCCCACAATAAATCAGGAAAACAATTGATGTTAATTTACTTGTTTATTTTCTTAGGAAAACATAAGGGTGGTAAATAAGTCTTTCACAATTTCTTCTTACTGTTAATAATTTCAATTGTTACCATTTCTTGATGTTTCTACTCATTCTGATAATGTGCCCTCATGAATCCCAGTTATTACTTAATATAGTTCATAATGCCACATCCAACTGGGGAGCCTTTTAGCGTTTCCATTAGCTAAAATAAAGCCCCAGTCTTGCAAATGAATTTGCATGAGTGGACTTCTGCATCTCTGTAGAACCCCAGTGAAGTTAACAACGCTCAATGTGGGATCCGAGGTATGTCTGCATGGATCTAGTGATAGGATCAGAGCCTAAATTCTCTAAGGTTCCCACTAAAGTCTATGACAGTTTTGCCATTGACTTCAGTAGGAGCAGGACTGAACACTTTTCATCCTAGCATAACTAATTAAATCCTCTTTTTCTACATTTGACTTGTAATTAGCGAAGAGGTATAGTTTCAGACTGTAGAAATCAAAGAAAACTGTTCTACTGGGTGTTAAAATTGTTATAGTTTCCACAACAATTTCATAGTCATTCTGATCAGGTTTTTACAAAAGCTTATTAAAAGGGCTTTTCTTTCTGTAGGTGATTTCTGCAGAGCATCTACTGATTTTCTTTCAAAATGTTATTGAACCACAAGGGTTATTTGTTCTGTTTTCATTTATCAGAGTGTCATTTCAGTTCAGAGTTGTCATGTGAACAATAGGCAATCAGGGCTGAAACTTTTCAAAATTGCAGCCCTCTAGATGTTACAATTAAATCAATTACAAACCCGGAATAAACAGTTTTTAATCACATCTAACATTATACTACTCAATTTTGTACGATGGAAATCTGAAGTCCATGGACTACTTCAAGAAATAAAACTACCATGTGTACAAAACTCCCGCTTAGCCTGATTAATAAACTGAAGCTTAGAAAATGATGTGCATGAAAACAGCTGTTCTTCCCAATAATGACATTTTATTTTCAAGTTTAGTACTAACACTGTGTCAATCTAAACAATACTTAAGTACATTATGTAAGTGTAACAACACTGACACGACATACAACAAAATGTACCACTTTCCGGAGGCATCAGAAGTAAACAGTGTTAAGAGGAAGGCAATTTTAGCTGTGCAGCAGCTGGTGATGAGCCATTGCCATCATCAAGGGGAATGTGAGGCACAGAACAATGGTGCTGCCGAATTAAGTCATGCAGAGGGAATTTAAAAAGGAAACAAAAATTAAAAATATTATAATGACATAGAAATTGAAAGAAGCAGTGTTTTGCATATTGGCAGGTAACGTACAGCAACTGAAAGGCTGAACTACATAAAAATTCCCACCTGTTCCCTTTAATTTTAATTTTTTTTAAAGGAGCAGGCAGAGTTTGTAACAATTGTTTAACCTATCTACATATGATAGGTCTAAATATCTCAAAACTAAGCTGACTCTGTTTTAAATATTGCTCAGGAGATGTAATATTTGAAATTGCATCTACTATTCTAATTTTTTTTAATTACCTTCATAGCAAAATTGGGACATAAAAGATGCAAGGCATTATTCTATGTATTTTCATTTGTTTGGCTTTTTCCCTCCAGGTCAATGTGACTCAGTTCTTCTTCTAAATTGATGCCACATTTTTCACTTCTCATCCTTGATACTTTTTTGTCCAAGTATATTACATGTAATTCTCCCCCTGTGGCAATATCCTTAGAGCAGCAGCAGTAGTGAAATGGTTAAAATGTCTTCTCTTGTATTTTAGAAGCAGAAAGAACACTAAGCTTTCCAGTTTGGTTGTAGACTAGGAAACACTCAAGAAACACATTAGCAAACTGAAGCATTCCACACATATATAAGTTGTCTTTCCTTTCTGACTTTTCCCAATGTGGGTGTGAGAGCAGGACTCAGACTATATGAGTTTGATGCACTTTTGTGCTCCCTTTGAGAACAAAAACTACATAGATTCAAGGGATACTGGAAACTGGACTCTCAAAGGATAAATTCAAGTCACACAGGAAGTTGGAAGGCAGAGCAGCTACTAGGAGGAGACTGGAGAAAGCAGTAATCCATCATATTTTACTTGTGAGAGGCAACTTCAGTTGTATATTTAATTCTGTTCTATATTATGTTACTCTATAAAATAGCGGTCAACTTTAAGGAGATTCTGTGCCTCAAACTCTTCTACTGATGAAGGACAGTAGGTAAGCTACAAAGAGGCTGTATTCATACAATTACCTTTTACTATTAGACCCTGTGTCCTGAGTAATTTGGTTAGACCAGGCTAAGCCAAATTGACTCAGAATGGGATATACACATAAACTGTTGCATGTTAAAGAACTGCAACAGTTCACCACCTAATTCACTGTATCTCAGATCTAAAAACAGACTCATTTCACCCAAATCTCTGGCAGATCTGAGTAGAGGAACCTAGCATGAGTTTCTTTACATTATTTAGACATTTAAAAGGCAATGATAATAAATGCTGGGGACCAAATTCTAGCTCACAAGTTAGGAAAATACTATTCCAATACTGTGCCAGCACATGTATACAAGCCCCAGGATTCTGGCTGTCAGATATATTCCGGTGTGTAAACCATATAAACATAGGACTGGAAGGGACCCCGAGAGGTCATCTAGTCCCGTCCCTTGCACTCCTGGCAGGATTAAGTATTATCTAGAACATCCCTGACAGGTGTTTGTCCAACCTGCTCTTAAAAATCTCCGGTGATGTGAGGCATAGAGTGAAAAGCCGCTCAATCTTAAAGGACCGTATCTTCCACACCTATAAGCAGCTGTGTGGAGAGATACTAAAACAGTTCAGCAAATGAGCAAACTAATTGTAACCCACTATGCCATCATGCTGGGAATGTTCACAATTATATGGCACAATAGCATTATATTGGGGACAGATCTGCCATTGCACACCTCATTCTCCACCCAACATATGTGACCATATCCACATATGTGGCTACAGTAGGTGTCATGGGGTATAACAACAGTTGCTCACATCATTTGTCTCCACCAGGCATATGTTGGTCACAGTGCAGTCACAATCAATAACCGCTGCTGACTGAATACCAGAGCCCATATATAGCTAACTGAGTTGGCATAAATAGCATGTTGATCTCAGCCACTAATCTCTCTGATAGAGACCTAAGGCTCAGGAGCAAGTACTATGTTTCCTGAATACCAGCACCATCCTCTCTGGTGGACTTCATATGAATCAATATTTTAAGCCATAGAATATTTCACATGAGAAATGAGATGGAATATATTATTTGGGTAATATTTGTTGGAGGCTTGTTATGGCTGGTGAACTTATGCATAATCCATTTTTATCGTCCCATTCCCACTATAGCATAGACCACATCTCTTTTTCAGCTAGTCAGTTTCGTATGAAGCACACACATGAAAATGCACATTTTCTTTCCACCAGAATTTTGGTGGGAGAGTGTAAAGATTTTTCATTCTATTCAGTTTTCCTTTCACTCAGATATCATGCCCAATTTTTGCCTCGTGTAATGATTTTTTGGGGAGCTTGAACAAAATATTCTCCTGAAAATTTCCATAATTTTTTTTCTTCAATTTTTGTCCATCCTGGAGTTGTGGGGTTATATATGGAAGGTTATGCTAAAATTTCCCATTTTAATAGCCTTTTAGCTTCAATAGATAAAATAACTTGCAGTTATTTTCTTTGATATTTTTAAAAATTTCAAATCCACCTTATTTATTCCTCAAATCCTTTCTAAGTGAAGCCCAAAGCTGGGGTTTTCACTAATGGAGACTACTTCATAGATCAAGGAGACAAGGCTGTTCTATAAATACAGACTCATCCTGCACTTGCCTAATGAGTATGAGTGCTGAGACTGAGATATTGCCATTTCTGTTCCCAAACAAGTGAATAAAGTAATCTTACACTACATATAATCTACTGTTTTGCCAATTACATTCCCCACCCCCTTCTCACTCCTTGCCACACAAAAACACCCTTCCATGGGAATAAGGAATCCCCAGTTTTGTTGTTCTTCTGCACTGCCCAAGGCCAAAATATTACTATATATAACAATGCCCTGAAGCTTAAACTAAACTATCTAAACTGCTACATGTCACAAGGAGCCACAACAGTAGCTCCCTTAACCCACCCAACAATATTGTTAATCTTTCCAGCTATACTCTTAGCCCAGCAGAAGAGTTTGTCCTATCTCAGGGCCTCTCGTTTTGTCCCTCCAGGCCCACGAACATGATACAATTCTGTGGTGACCTAGAATCCTTCTTTTGACGTCTCCGCTCAAAGAATATTTCCAACACACCTCTGAACAACATACTAACCCACAGAATCCTTCCTACCAACACTACAAAAAAAGGCTTCTGTGTGGACTCCTCCTGAAGGTCGAAACAGACTGGACTTCTACACACAGTGCTTCCGTCGACGTGCACAGGCTGAAATTGTAGAAAAGCAGCATCACTTGACCCATAACCTCAGCCATGCTGAACACAATGCCATCAACAGCCTCAGGAATAACTCTGACATCATAATCAAAAAGGATGAAAAAGGAGGTGCTGTCGTCATCATGAATAAGTTGGAATATGAACAAGAGGCTGCTAGGCAGCTCTCCAACACCACTTTCTACAAGCCATTATCCTCTGATCCCACTGAGGATTACCAAAAGAAACTACACCATCTGCTCAAGAAACTCCCTGAAAAAGCACAGGAACAGATCTGTGCAGACGCATGCCTAGAACCCCAATTAGGGGTATTCTATTTGCTACCCAAAATCCATAAACCTGGAAATCCTGAGCGCCCCATCATCTCAGGCATTGGCATCCTAACAGCAGGATTGTCTGGCTACGTGGACTCTCTCCTCAGACCCTACACTACCAGCACTCCCAGCTATCTTTGAGACACCACTGACTTCCTGAGGAAACTACACTCCATCGGTGATCTTCCAGAAAACACCATCCTGGCCACTATGGATGTAGAAGCCCTCTACACCAACATTCCACACAAAGATGGACTACAAGCTGTCAAGAACACTATCCCCGATAATGTCATGGCAAACTTCGTGGCTGACCTTTGTGACTTTGTCCTCACCCACAACTATTTTACATTTGGGGACAATGTATACCTTCAAATCAGTGGCACTGCTATGGGTACCCGCATGGCCCCACAATATGCCAACATTTTTATAGCTGACTTAGAACAACGCTTCCTCAGCTCTCGTCCCCTAATGCCCCTACTCTACTTGCGCTACATTGATGACATCATCATCATCTGGACCCATGGAAAAGAAGCCCTTGAGGAATTCCACCATGATTTCAACAATTTCCATCCCACCATCAACCTCAGCCAAGACCAATCCACACAAGCAGTCCATTTCCTGGACACTACTGTGCTAATAAGCGATGGTCACAAAACCACCACCCTATACCAGAAACCTACTGACAGCTGTACTTACCTACATGCCTCCAGCTTCCATCCAGAACACACGATCCATTGTCTACAGCCAAACTCTGCGATACAACCGCATTTGCTCCAATTCCTCAGACAGTGACAAACACCTACAAGATCTCTATCAGGCATTGCTAAAACTACAATACCCACCTGCTGAAGTGAAAAAACAGATTGACAGAGTCAGAAGAGTACCCAGAAGTCACCTACTACAGAACAGGCCCAACAAAGAAAATAACAGAACACCACTAGCTGTCACCTTCAGCCCACAACTAAAACCTCTCCAGTGCATTATCAAAGATTTACAACCTAACCTGAAAAATGATCCCTCACTCTCACATATCTTGGGAGACAGACCAGTCCTTGCTGACAGACAGCCCCCCAGCCTGAAGCAAATACTCTCCAGCAACCACCCATCACACTAACCCAACAAAAACACTAACCCAGGAATCTATCCTTGCAACAAAGCCCGATGCCAACTCTGTCCATATATTTATTCAAGTGACACCATCATACGACCTAATCACATTAGCCATGCCATCAGGGGCTTGTTCAACTGCACATCTACCAATGTGATATATGCCATGATGTGCCAGCAATGCCCCTCTGCCATGTACATTGGCCAAACCAGACAGTCTCTACGCAAAAGAATAAATGGACACAAATCTGACATCAGGAATCATAACATTCAAAAACCAGTAGGAAAACACTTCAACTCTCTGGCCACTCAGTAAAAGACTTAAGGGTGGCAATTTTGCAACAGAAAAGCTTCAAAAACAGACTCCAGGGAGAAACTGCTGAGCTTGAATTAATATGCAAACTAGATACCATTAACTTGGGTTTGAATAGAGACTGGGAGTGGCTGGGTCATTACACATATTGAATCTATTTCCCTAAGTTAAGTATCCTCACACCTTCTTGTCAACTGTCTAAATGGGCCATCTTGATTATCACTACAAAAGTTTTTTTTCTCCTGCTGATAATAGCTCATCTTAATTAATTAGCCTCTTACAGTTTGTATGGCAACTTCCACCTTCTCTGTATATATATATCTTCTTACTATATGTTCTATTCTATGAATCCAATGAAGTGGGCTATAGCCCACGAAAGCTTATGCTCTAATAAATTTGTTAGTCTCTAAGGTGCCACAAGTATTCCTGATCTTTCTTCTGAAGCTTAATGGCACTCTCTCCATTAAAATATACTTTTAAAAGCTATTTTGGCGAATAGAAACTTCAGCTAAGTTATTCTTTCCAGAAAATGCACAGTAGCCTAGTGTAAATAAAATTGTGCACAAGGTTTTAAACTTCAGAGTGCCAATCCCATAAAATCCAACATATTCCCTTTCTCCCATCCCTGAATTCCCACTACCAGTCACCACCAAAGTAGAAAAGGAAAAATGTTACAACTATTTTTGATTGAGTACCAGAGGAAAGGTATATTTGCAACAAATTACAACTCACAAAAACCTGCGTTTATATTCTGAAATACCACCAAAGTAGACGAAGTGTTTAAACAGGCAAATTAACTGGAAAGAATGTAATGTAAACAAGCCTATCTAGTTTGACTAGAAAGACGACTTTCTATTAAGTTAGCTCCAGCTTCCGAAGAACGACTTCCCAGAATCACTGAATGGTTTGTGGTGCAACATTGTACTGACAGAATTACAAATACCTCTAAGCCAAATTCTGGCCTTGCATACTGTACACATACAAACCCCTCACTGAATTAAAGGGGACTTGGGCAGGTGTATCTGAGCACAGAATTTAGCCCCTATGCTTGCATAGCATCAAATCAAAATCATTAAAAATTGCACCCAAAAGATGAATGAATTTCTAAGGAAATAAATTAGATTTGAAATGACTGTTGGAACATATGCATTATACAAAAGATCATGAAATCCATTTAATCTGACATATTGTACAATGAGCTACAAGAACATTTGCAACTGATAGAAGTATGTAAGGTCTCATGTATTATTCTTACCGTAAAGATTACACCATGGAAGCCAGGTGAAATACTTCATCCTGTGCTCTAGCAACCTGAAGGTCATGAACCAAAGGCATGACTTGAACATCTTGGTCAGTGGGGTTTCATATCATAAAACTGTAACTTAGGAGCCGAAAAGGTGTTGATTGTTCTATGCCTATTACAGCTTTGACTTCATGAGTGTAACACAGAAAGTGGGTTAGAACACAAATTTGCAACAACGGAAAGATGAAAAAATGTTCATGTTAAGATGAACTCCTCTGCTGCAGGAATGTTATGATTGTAGGGATAAAATATTCCAGTTCTCAGTGACTATATTAAAGTTTTCTTTGAGACTCCAAAGGAAAACAACATATGGATGCTCTATATTTAACATAATGAAAAACAAAGTCACACAACCCACAAAATTCTGCTTTAGAATCAAATTCAATACATGTAAGAAAATACAAACCTGTCAAAAACACACTGTTCTACCTAGAATCATTAAAACGACATGCTGAAATCCACTATTAGAATACATTTTTGAAAGTGCCAGGATCAATATTGTGTATGCATTTTCACCTTTTACAGGCAGCAAGAGCACGGAAAGGCAAGTGTGCATCGGAAAGGGGGGCATATTTGAAAACTAGATACGGGCTATGTGCAACATGTCTCAATGAGATTTTACAACCTGAATAAGATACCCATTTTGATGGCATTCTGAACCAGAGGATGAAGTGAGCTATAGCTCACGAAAGCTTATGCTCAGATAAATTTGTTAGTCTCTAAGGTGCCACAAGTACTCCTTTTCTTTTTGCTGATACAGACTAGCACAGCTGCTGCTCTGAATTCTGAACCAAGTAATAGCTTTCACATTTGTGTACTGCTCTCAGAAGTTTCTCAGCCGTATCAGCCAATCAGATTTAATTAATACTGAAAATATCCACTTTCTTCAGGGGGTATTATTTTTAGGAATAAAATCCAAGATGTTGAAGGCTGGTGGTTTTGATTTCTCAATACAGATGAGCAGATATATTACCAAACAGCCTGAACATAAGAGAAGCTGAGCATTTAGCAACTTCCACTGACAAACTGCACCAACCCTCCCATTCCCCAACTGGAAGTGCAGGTAATCAGGCTCAGTGCACATAACATTTAGGAAGCCCTCAGGAATCAGCATTTTTATTAACTGCTTGAGCAACCAACTCAGAACTAACTTTGCTCAGGCTTCTGGCTACATCTAGACCCTAGTATAGCACAGCATTTAAGCATATACTTTATTAAGCCCATCCCTATTCAGCAAAGCATTTACCTCAGTGGGACAGTAGCATGAATCTAAACTTAAGCATGCACTTAAGTGCTTTGAAAAATAGGGATAGACTGCTGAATTGGGGACCTAGTTCAGACGAGGGCATGGCTAGAAATTTAAAATAAAGATTAGCATGGCCACTCCAATAGTAGCTTATACCATCTTATTTGTATACCTCAGTCCTGTACTAGTTACTGGGTATCTATTCTTACAAGCTGCCCTCCGGATCAGGTACTGCATCAGAAGGTAAGTCCCCCAGAAGTGAATCCTCCTTTCGCTAAGTTACAGTATATCTTCAGAAACAATGCGGAGCCCGGTGGCACCTTTTTTTTTACCCACGAAAGCTTATGCCCAAATAAATCTGTTAGTCTTTAAGATGCACTGGACACCTCCTTGTTTTTGTGAATACAGACTAACATGGCTACCCCTCTGATACTTAGTATATCTTCAGTTTCTTCATATGCAGAAAGGGAAGGCTTAGAAAATATTCTTGTAAGTAGGCATTTGAGGGCAGATGACACATTTTCAGTCTCTTTGTAATCACTTTTGTATCCGAAGCATTCTGTGGGAAACCTTGTTTTCTCATTACTGAATGACCGTGTAGGCTAAAACTGGTATCAGACGTCAACAAACCGCAGTCCTCTAATAACAACAGATTAATCAGATCTGTAAGATCCTAAGAAGTATGGACATCAGACATTCTGAATCTGACAATGCTTTAATGCAAGATAATTATTTTAATTTTAAAAAATAATTACAGTTATGTGATATTAGTGGAATGTCAGGTGCTCAGATACCATGGTGAGGTGGCAATATAAGCACCGTCAGAGGTAATAAAATGTGGAGTAAATTCAGAGTTAAAATACTGTTTTTATGTTATGATTATGCTACACAGGTAATATTTTGTCAGATTACATATTGCACTTGGAAGTTGCATGTGACGGGTCTGGCACCGCAGCGCCCCTTTGTGGCAGGGGTGGATGGGGTGTTGGGGCCTCGCCACTCTTATGTTCCCCTGCCCGTCCTTTAAGGGCATTCCGATGTGGCTCAATGGCCGGTTTCCCCATGCTTGCCCCTTGGTCAGGGTAGAGGGACCTAACGGTCTGAGCCCACGTGTCGCACCCCAAGTATCAGGGTAGTGTGGCCCAACGGCCAGAGTCCATATAACTTGCCCCGAGTATCAGGGTAGTGTGGCCCGATGGTCAGAGTCCATATAACTCGCCCCGTGTGTCAGGGCAGTGTGGCTCAACGGCCAGAGTCCATATAACTCGCCCCATGTACCAGGGCAGTGTGGCCCATCGGCCAGAGTCCATATAATTCGCCCCGTGTATCAGGGCAGCGTGGCTCAATGGCCAGAGTCCATAGCTCCCCCCTCTCAGGAGGGGAAGTGTATCCCAATGGTTGGAGTGGTAGGGGGACCTGGACCCGCCCTCTCAACCAGGTCCCGAACCAGGGCTCTTCTATTGGCAGGGATCCGCCCACAACGTGCCGAGCATCAGTGCAGCTTTAACACTCCTTGTCTCTAAAGTTCCTCTGGGTCACTTCCTATCTTCACCGTCGTGTTCTCCACTCCAGGTGTCGGGGGTCCTCCGGTCCGTTCCCTCTTGTTGGGACCTCCATCTGGGACGCCACATGCATCCTGGCTTGGCTGGTCCCAGGATCCTGGAGCGTTGGCTGTCCCTCCTCAGGAGCTGGCAGTGTGCCTCCTTCTCCTCCGGTGGTCAGCCCAGACTGAGCACCTTTGCAGGCTTTTACACCTATTCTCCAGTTGGAGCATGCCCAGCAGGGCTTCCGGGGCGGGGCTTCCTCTGCCAGGAAGGAAGGGTTAGCCCCTGTGGTACCAGTGCGCGGCCACTCTGCCCCGTCATACTGCACAAATGTATTAGTTCCATATTCCCAAATAGGACAATCCGATAAAGTCTAAAATTGTTACATACTGTAACACAGCATCCATCAAACGAAAAGTGAGAAAGTAAAAGTGTTGAGAGGGAAGGGGCATTGCTGGTGGCCAGGTTACACAGAAATTTAAGTTAACTGTTCTTTCACAGATAGGTTTAAGTCTGTCTTAAATCAAATGTAAAATCAGTTTGGTGGTCTCAGTGAAGCGTCCGATGGAATCTGTGGCTCTGTCATTTCCTGTTTGCTTCAGCATTGTTCTAGGGAAATCAACTCTAGGGATGAAAAGCCAGATGTCATGATGGGTATTTTGTATATGATAATGGATACCTCTCCACTAGAGCTCAAATACATTTCACAGACCGATCACTGAACAGCCATCATATGGTAATGACTTATAGATAGTACCAGCATGAGCCAGATTTGAATAAGTGAGCTGAGGGTAAAATATTGCATATCACATTACCAATACCCTGGATTAGTCACCCACCCAATACACTTTTACAATATATATATTACATTGGAAGCATGCATATAATTGTGGTAGACAAATATGAGAGATTTGACATGCACAGATTTGTATAAATCCTGGGAAAGAACATGGTCAATAAATACTATTGTTTGGAAAACATTTAGTGCCATCATTCTGATAATGTATTTTAAATCCTGGGGTTATCAAAAAAGTGCCTGTGTGGGGCCTCCATATTGTTTGACAGCTGAAATTAAACAAATCCTATTGAAGTACAGAGCTAATAGAAGGTTTACAATGTGTGTCATTAGCACCATCCTTATAAGGAAAGAGAAAACATGAGGTGTGGATTTTTAAAATATGATAAAATGAGAGCACTGTTAGATGCATATGAAGGTGCGACTTCAGGCCAGGCATTTGCTTATTAAAATCAAAGTGTCTCTGTCTTATTTTAGTAAATAATCACTGTTGTGTGATTCAAGGTGACATCTTTCAAATTATTTTATCAAGCCAAACATATATACTGCAGTTGAAATAGATTTTAACTGTTGTGTCATTTTAATAAAATATATGGCACAAAATGATTGCTTTATAATATGCTACTAAACGTATTTATGTTCAGGCACAGCAAAGGTAGAAAGCAACTTAATTTAAGTGTTAGTATAATTTTTGGCTCCTACTTTAGTTTGGCAGTGTTATTTATGTGTGTGATCTGAAAACTCATACAGATAAAAGTTTAAATACACATTAAAATTTCCCTAAATATTGTATCAGTGCAGGAGTTCAATGCAAACATTTTATTCAATTTCATTCCATTGGGTTCTCACTAAGTTTCTTAAACTGAAACCTAATCAAAAGCAATGAGCTTCACCTGGTTCTACATCAAAACCACATGAAACCATGAATTCCAGATTATTTCTATATAAAACCATGCTGGCCCATGTTTTGAAAACTGCCCACATCACCACCAGATGTTATCCAAGGCAAATCTTTTCATGAACACAGTCTGTTTCAGAAAAAAGACACACGGTTTGATCTTTCCAATCTGTTCTACAATATTCAAATTTCTATAAAATATTCAGTTATTAAAAAAGATTGTGAATTTGGATTTCTTACTTTGGGAAATAATAATTCAAAGATGGCTTCAAATTAACAATGAAAGGTGATAAGTTTATAACATAAACAATGGACCAAGTTAATCCTGTTTCTAGCTCTACTGAGATATATCAATAGAATTATAGAGAGGGAATGCATTTGGCCATTATCTTTAGATTTTTTTTTAAATCTGAAACTAGGTTGTTTAAGTGGCACCCCCATGTGGCCCATTAGGGCATGACTCCCTTGTTGTGGGTCCCTCACAGATCAGATGCCATGGTGCCCTCCACCTAAGGCACACCTGGAGTCCCACAGCTTCCAGGGTGTTGAGAGTTCAAAACAAAAAGGAAAATGTTGCACTAAAAACCAGGGTCATCTAAGGATTCATCAGGACCCCCCCCACTCTTCTGCTCCAGGCTTGTCTCCATGAGGCCAGTCCTTTCTTGTCTGTCTTCTCAGGCCTAGACATCCCATCCACAAACTGGCTTGCCCAGGTAGCAAGCTACCTTAGGCTGTAGGCTGGAACCATTGAAGAAGTAGTAGAGCCCTGTACCCTTTCCTGGTCAGCTTTCAACTGGGCTAGGTCTCCTCCTCCTCCTGACATTAGCTGCAGGTGTAGCGGAGTGGGGGTCATGTGGGTCCACAACCCCCTCATTGCCAGAAAAGGGCCTTTTCTGGTCTCATTCGCCAATTTTAATAGAACTACTGCCAATTTGCACCAGTGTGAGTGATAACAGATTCAGGTCCTTCATGTCAAAAATATTTTTCTAAGTAGTAAAGAAATAAAAATGTTTACTTAGTTATGACAATGCCACATTGTCATCTGGGGAACTGCAGGGAACTGATAGAATTTTCTTAAACACTCGGAAGTAAAACTACAGTTTTCCTGTTTCTAAAGCAGATACAGGAATGGTTTCCCTTGGCTTTGAGTGCAGTTTCCACTGATGGGATAGTGAAATCTAACTAATTGAACTGCCCAGCACTGATAGCAGGCAGGTACTTTAATGCTGTGTTTGTGAATGACCAACGGTAGTCCCAGGTTAGGCCCTGATTCAGCAAGATATTTAAGCACATGTCTAGTTTTAAACAAGACAATGGGACTACTCAATAACTAAGTACCTTGCTGAATCAGGGTCTTACTCAATTCGTGGAACACCCCCTTTCCAAATAATAGTGGACGGATTCATTGAACATCCGTCCTGTACCTTACTATAGATGTCACTTGAACTGGGACTTTTGTGGTCTGTAGATAGCAGTTGTATCATGTGTGTCAAAAGTTAGCTAGCTGCCTTGTGACCAAGCCTATCTGTCTCAGATAAAGTTCTTCTTTGCATACCATACTGCAAAATCAGCAATATGGGACAAGTTGAAAATAGATTTTCTTGTATGATTCTTGCAGCAAAAGTTTTTAGTTTGAAATATGTTAGAAGCTTCATTGCTATCTGTCATTCAGGTTCCTAAGTACTCTCTGTCTTCCTCTATTTGGGAATACATCATTTATGCATGCGGCTTCATAAACAGGGGAACAGGAAAACAAAACTTTAATTAGATACTGCACCTACTTTTCTCACAAACACAATAGTGAACATTTGAATAGGCACCACCTGTGTTTCTGAAGAAAACTAATGTTATTCCACAATTAAAAATGTTCAATGTAACCTACACATCTGAAAGAGTGAGGAAGGAAAATGATTTATTGTGAAACAACTAGATATGGCTAAAGAAAAAACTTTAATTACATCTAAGTATATTTGCAGTGATTCATGATGGCTATTTACATCAAATGATTTTTTAAATATTAAATATTAAATCCATTTAAGTGTAATAAGTTGTAAGGCAAATTTTCATCTTTATTTCAGAGTCATGCTAGTTTAAAATTTGTCATTAGAGCTAATAAGAAATGATATTGGAACTACTCTGTACATTTAAATGAAGCATAAATCAATTATTGAAGCAAGGAATTTTTTCATCATTGTAATGATTATTGGAATACATTTAGTCTTTAGATGTTTCATAATGATATCCATAATAGTAAAAAACTTAATTTGTACTGTGTACTATTCAAATGTTGTCATGTGGAAAAACATTTGAGAGAACACATATGCAATAGGGGAGTATTCTAGACTTGGAAGTATGAAGCATACATTTGATTTTTAACTAACAGACTTTACTAGTCACTTCGGACTCAGTCCTGCAGGCTGCTAAAAGATGTGCAGAGAACCAAGGCAGTAGCACCGAGGACATGATTCTTATCTTCACAGAGAGGTTTCCATTTAGTGCAGATAAATGTGCACCAGGTTCAGAAATATGAGCACATCTCTACTACTGCACTGAACTGAGGCTTAGTTAGGAGAAGATAGTAGGGCAGGGACGTATCATAACAGAGAAAGGGTTTGGCCAAGGCATAAATGCTTGCAGTAAATATAGTGGATGCAAATAATGTGTATAGTGGCCAATTCATGATTTTCAGTCACTCCTGCCGCTAGACAGGGGTAGCAGCTTGTTTAGAGGAGTTAAAGCTGTACTTGGAAGAAAAATGAGAGCAAGGCCAGTCACTGACACAAAAATGCGTCTAAGCATACAAAGAAGGTTCTTATTGCACCATCCCTCTTCTCTGCTCCAGTAATGATGTCAGCCTAATCCTCCCATTAGTCAGCCTCTCACACAAATGTCTCTGAATCTTCTGACCATTATGCATGGCAAGCCCACTACACAGCTCTACAAGTCCACTACACTTCCCTCCTTCAAATCCTGTCCATTCCCCATAGCTTGCTTCAACTTATTGGATCAGAAATAGCTTGGCATCTGACTCAAAGTACTCACAGCTACTCAACACTTGTGGGACTAGGCTCTTAACTTCTGTATAGCATGTAAGTAATTGACTTTAAAGGGAGGGATTTTCTCCCTTTGTGTTTTCAGCAGCACTCCCTCCTCCCCTTCCCTAAATCTGTATTCCATGTCCCTACTGATTCCTGGGAGGTCCCTCTCTTGGCAGAGAGGTGAAGTGTTCTCTGCTCCTTCAGAAGCTTGCTCAGTCTCTCCACTGTGGATTTGCATTGAATGGGCTCCAAGTCCACCAAAGTCTGTGGTCATTCTGCTGTGGCCCTGTCTCCAGACTGTACAGCATGGTTTCTACTGGGCCATGTACCTTCCACTGGAGTGCCCAGAAATCAGCTTATCTGGATACAAGACCTGCCCAGTAGGAAAGAGACTACAGACAACTGGGAGGAAGCATCTATTGTTCCTGCGATGGAGATGACATTATTCCAAATTATGTTTCTGCTTAACAGGCTCTTTCCAGCAAAATGATTCCCCCTGCAAAGAGGAGGTCAGACTCAGCTCCTTCCACCTGCTCAGCATCATGATCTTTGCGCCTACTTGGCATGGGCATATGTGATTACACGAGTTGCAAGACAGTGCGGAAACCTGCCCATGTTTGAGTTCGGAGGAGGTGGAAAGAGTATTGAAGGGATGGGAGGGCAGAATCACTTGTTTATATAGATCAATTATTCTTTTTCTAGTTTGGCTTTTTTTTTTCCCCTGGCAAAGTAAAATGTTTCAGATCAGTTATAGCTGCACACTCTCATAAGAAAAATAAGTTATAGATGCGCAAAAGAATTCAAATGAATAAATTTACATTCATGGGAATAAATCAACATAGATTCAAAGGTAGTTCTATAAATAAAACAATATATAGCTGTATGTATAAAAGTCAACAAATTCTAAATGCTATACATACACACACACAAACAACTGCTACCTGGCAGATTATTATCCTCTTTAGAAGCAGAATTCTATAGAGAGGTATTCTTCAAAAAAGCAGTACTTAATGACTATTTTGTGAATGCATCAGTCTTCACTGTACTGTCAACATGTTCTCTGAATGAACATAAACAACTAGGAAAGCAGAAGGACACAAATAAACTACATGTAAATGTTTGCAGCCAGCCTAGCTGTATTGTTCACTATAAACCTCAGTAAAGCAAAACTATGCCAAGAGAAAAAACCAAACATCCTTATATTCAACAAAAATGTAATGGGGAAGAAAGAGTCAAAGGGTCTGATCCTGTGGACTAGATGCGAGTAAACTCCCATTTAAGTCAATGTGCGAAAGAGTTGCCTGTGTAAGAGTTTAAGGAGCAGGCCACAACTTATATTCAGGTTACACAGATCTTTGAAAATACAGTGAGGAAATCCTGATTCAACTGAAGTCAAAGGAAACACTCCCGTTGACTTCAGTGAAGACAGGATTTCACCCACTATCCTTTTTTTTTAATCTTAGCATATCAAGATTTGATGCAATTTCTAGATTTTATTTTTTTAAAGAGAGGGATAGTTTAGTGGACTGAGCGTATGCCTTGGTTCTAGTCCTGAGTATGAGAATTATTTCTTCTGTGACACTGATCAAGCCACTTACTTGCTCTGACTCACTTTCCCTATTTGTATAGAGAGAATAATTACATATAGAGACAATTACTTCACATTTTGAGAATTGAGGGACCTGTTAGGTCATCGAGTTCATTCCTCTGGCAATACTAGATTACTCCATATACTTTATTTTTTAATACTGTGATGAATATAGTTTTAAATGTTGCAGGCAGAGTGGCTCCCATCATTCTATAAACATATTTTGCACATTTTCATAGATCTCACCATTACAAACCCTCATGATATGAAAAGGTAAATGTAGTTACAAATTTCATGCTAGTACCACTATCTTAAGCTATCCCTTTTACTGCCTTTTAAATTAGGTAACCCATTTAAACATTGTTAAGTGCACTGGCAAAAGAAATCCTGTATACAGAACAGATGCCATGGCACTGAATACAGACAAGTATCTCCTAGCTATATTTTTAGATTTTCTTTTTAAAGACATCATGTTTGCTTTTCTCCCATGGGGTGAATGTGTTCTAGAATACAAGCAAAAGAACCTGAAGGATAAGGTTGCCAACAGCATGTCAGAGATGATAAGTGCAAAAGAAAAAAGAACCTCCTCTTTTGACACAAGGAGGCAGGTAGAGGAGAAGTGGAAAAAATATACAAAAAACCACAATATCACTCAAATCAAATGACTGTAATTGTTAGCAGTTCAGCCATTGCCAACATTCCCCTCTATTTTACGTTGCCACCATTCCCCTCTATTTCTCTGCATGAATCACATTTATACTCAGACAAGTCACTCTAGTTTTGATCCCATTTTGGTCTGATACAGACTACCGGGATATACTGGCAAGTCAAAACAAGGATGGTGAGAAATAATTAGACCAACAGTGTCCATGGTGAATCTCAGCTGCCCACTCTCAAGAGTTTATTTTGAGTTTCTAATGATTTCACAGTCATTGTCCCAAGTATTTTTCTATTTACAGTTAAAATATAAACTAACATGGATACAAATTAAGATGCATTATGTAGAGGATGGATTTTTATTAGAGGAAGTCCTTAGGCCAGGAGGAGGAGGAGGATAATGAGGGATATGATACAAAATGCTTTTCCATTACCAGTTCCAGTCACTAGAAAGGATGGAAATGAAAAGTTTTTCAGATACACACGTGTTTTCTAATTTTCAGTTCGGTGAATTGCTTCACTCAGGTCTGATGCACGACACTTTCAGAACAAAACTTCAAGCCTTCTCTAGGTTCACCAAAAGGCTTGCCAGAGATTTTTACACTGAACCTGGGCTGAATTTCCCATGACATTACCATGGAGATACATTTATTAATGGTCTGAGGTATCTTCACACCCACACTTCTCTACCCCACTGGAACTTGATCTTAATTTTACAAATGGAAATCTGTAGCACAGAGGTGCTAAAACCCACATTTTCAAAAACAGCTGACTTGAAGTGCCTCTGATTTTGCCCAACTTGACACAACATGGGCCTTATTTTCAGGGGCATTGAGTGCCCACTCCTCCCATTGATTGCAAAATCAGAGGCTACTGTAAGGACTTGTCACAGGAAGTCTGTGGCAGAACCGGAACCAAAACCCTGATTTCCTGACTCCCCGATGAGAGCCCAAACCACAAGGCTATACTTCCTTTGCATGAATACTATATCTGAGAGCATAACCCACTTCTCTTTGTTGGAAATCAGCTGCTTCAGAAGTAAACAATTTTATGGGACTCATCTACCTAAAAAGCTATTTGGTTTGGGGAAATTTTATGTAGTGCCCTTCCTCATACCCAACTATAGACCTCATATTCATTTCCAGTAGCCACATAGTTGTTGCCATGAATGGTTTCCAAATTGTTTGACAGATCTTTGACATTAAACTTCACAACATAGCACGTTAACTTCTTTCCTTTGCGCTCTCATAAAATGTATGTCTGGAATCTGCTGCTACTTTGTATAAGAAGAACACTTGTTGTGTGACTTTTCAGGAAACCAAGAGCAATTAACATGCCCATCTTACAATGTATGTCCTCTTTTCTGTAACACTGGGAAGCAACTGGCATTATGGAAAGAATCAGGAAGATTGTTGGGAAACCCATTAATGCATGAAATTATTCCAGGCTAAAAATGAGCAGATAATCAAGAGTCACATCTGCAGTCTTTACTCAGGCAGAACTGCCAATGAAATCAACAGTTTGATAAAGGACTGCAGAGCCCAAAGTCAGATATCTTCACAGATAACAATACGTGAATATCAACCAGTTTTTAAAGTTGTATGAGCCAACACTACCTCATTACTGTAAGTTGAAAAACACTTAATTTATTCATGTAAAATTGAGTGTTCTATTTTATGATGCATTAATCCAGAGGGATCAGAAAATGATTCTAATAGTGAAACATTTAAGGATTAAGTACTGTATATTTTATTGATTTTTTGACAGGTGAAAATATATCTCAGTTATAAGGCTGCCAGTGCCAAGGAACCTAGGATAACCTTCTATAGGTTCAACCTAACACAGATTTAGGGAAGTCCCTGATATTCAGGCAAAGCTGGACAATTTAACCTTAGAACATTTAGTTGTTCTCCATTATCAGTTGGTTTTCAGGCCTATTTTGTTGCTATTATATTGCTGTGGAAACTAAAAGGACTTTCAAAAGAGAACCAATAAAGTAACAACGGAATCAAGCTTTGGCCAAATGATTCTGTGAGTTTCTTTCTTTTCCATAAGCATGGATGACACATAGTAGGAGCAGTCTAGGGAATCACAATTCCCTCCTGGTTTTCCCCTCTTGTTCCAGGAGGGAATTAACCTGCTGTTGGCCCACACAATGGTAGCAGACTTCTTTTCCATCAATTGCAGTCAGCAGAGCTAAACCAAGGTTCTGACCATGCTGGCCATGCAGACAGGAAGAGAAGTACTAATTCCATGAAATTTTCTTCCCCTCTTCCTGTCCCCTGCTCAAACTGGTGATGCAGTCAGTCCTTAACATTTATTTGAACATTACTACTTGGAAAGTTATATGTAGGCTCGACTGAATTTGATTTTGTATATATAATTTCAGTGCATAATATCAATGTTTGTTTTAAGCAAATGTTCATAGTTACTCAAAATGATGGGTTTTAAGCATCCCACCCCCAAATTTTTATCAATTTCAGTTTTCACAGTTGTGGGAAATTACAAGGTCAGTCAGTCATTATTTAATGACAGATGAGATTCAAAAATTTAAAGCTCTATAATGATTAAAATACCAATTGTAATGTTACATGTCAAAATACACAAAGTAAATATCCTTAAATCAAACTCTTCTAAGTTCTCAAACAGCATGTGTCTTACTTTGCCCATCTGTATATTTCAGTTATTATTGATGGAAATATTTTTTCTTCAGTTTGTGTATGTATGGTAAAATCAACATTTACTGATAAAAATCTAATCCTTTCAAGCATTGTTATACGTAAACTTGTTTTTTTGGTGAAAGAGGCATATTCAGCAATATCAAAACATTTCACTAATTCATGGCAGTTTCACCAAATTGTTTGCATCAGGAAAGAAAATTACAAAAAATGTAAATATTTCATTTAAAAAATGTAAAATGAAACACTGCAATTTTTAGGTTCAAAATATTTTTTCATTTAGAAAGTTCCTTCAATTTAATTTTAAAAAATTCAGTGATGTCAAAGACGTTCCAAATCAAAACAAAACGTTTCATTGGGGGTCAAATTAAGCCTTTTATTTGAGCCCAAATAATTTTTTTTTTTTTTTTACTTTTCTGTGTGCCAAGAATATTTAAAAAAATCATTTTCAGTTTGACCCCCATTTTTTTTCATTCTTTTGGAACTGCCAGTGAAATGACAAATCCATTGTTCCCACAGCACTAGTTATATTGGAGATTAAGAGTACACCCACAAGCAAGCACTGGTAGAAGAAAGTTTAATATGTCTAAAAAAATTAGAAAGAGGTGAACATTTTTTGTTTTCATTTGAAATTTTCATTTTTCATTTTTTATGAAAATTTGTTTTATTTTGATGCAGAAAAACCGTCCCAAACTTCTAATATTTTTACCCCACTAGAAAAAAGAGGGCCAATTCCACCATGTTTTTCTTTTACTTTTTGTCTCCTTTTCCCAGTTGGAAAAAAAGTAAAAAAGTGAAAGTGTTATTTTTTCTTATTGAAACAAAACTTGGCAACTCTGGCTGGCTTGGAGTGGTTTAGGATGAAGCTAGGAGTTCGCTGTGTGGGTGCTGGCATAGCTAGGAGTCATGGGCTGCCAGGAATTGCTGTGGGGTGGGTCTGTGTTGGTTGAGTGGATGTATGGGGTTGGTTACTAGCAGCTGAGGTTACAACGGGGACAGGCAGCCAGAGCATGGGTGGCTGAGGCTTGAGCGCTGAATGCTTGGATTGCTGCTGGAGTTGGTGGTTGCTGTGGTCTGGTGGCTGCTGGTTGGTTTGGTGATGAGTGATTGCTTGGGAGGAACCCACTGCATCTGGCCTTTTGGTAAATCCCTTTCCCCCTCCCCCACAGGTATTCCCCTTTTACATTGTGTGCATGGATGACCAGTAAAGAAAGTTACAAATAGAACAATGCTTCATTAACACAGCAGAGGGATAGACTTCCTGAAATGTTCCCCAGATCACTGGCCAGAGCCTCACATAGAGGCTAGTCTAGGAATCCAGCACATTCTTCCCAAATAATACTGCATATCTACATACACGCACAATACATTCACCGTGTGACAGAGACCCAGGCAACTGGAATGGATGACAGAAAACTGGGGGCCCGCAAATTGAAAGAATACCTTTAGTATATTAGATATTTATTATTACAGCATGTTAGGAACTGCTTTACAGCCACACACCATGGTAGCTATCTGGAAAATATGGTAAACATAGGATGGGACACAGAGTTAAGCAACAACACAGAACCACAGGAAGGGACTGTGTTCCTCAAATCTGTGGCCAGAGTCCTGACTCTAAGAACCTGATCCAAAGCCCTTTGAAGTTAATGGGAACATTTCCATCGATTTAGCGGATTTTGGATTGGGCTCCTAATGTAGTTAAGTGAAATGGACAAGGCTATATCACAGAACCCTTTGTAGCTAGGGCTCACAGATCCTTTTAGCCATTGTATTGGCACAAAGGCAATTAAATAAGCCAGGCAAGGACCTGGGTTCAGTCTGCATGGCTGGGACGGCACATGCAGACATCACACACAATTGCTTTGCAGGATTATGAGACACATGTTAAAACCATTCTCTGCCTATAATATTGCAATTACCTTATTTTTCAAGTAGTGATGATGTAGGCAAGGCCTTCTTCAAGTATCCTGGAAAGGATAAAATTTAAAATGTTCTCCATCTTTCTGGAGTGGCTTCAAATGCCACAAAGTGACCCCAGCCTTTCACCCTGCTCCTATGACAAGATCACACCTTTCCTCCCTTTATCACAGTTACACTCAGCCATTCACAGTACAGAGGCAATGTCATGTGATTGAAGTGGATAATACATAGTGGCAGTAATGAATAGGAAATACATGTGACAAACACAGTTCACCAATGAGTTCTTGAACAATTACAATAACTAACAAATTCACATAATCCATTAGCAAACAATCCGGAAACTGGAAAAAAAGGCTGAAAACCCTCAGCTAAACTCTTTGCTGCAAATAGTTCCCTAAGCTCTATTAAAATCATTGGCGAAATCTCTTAGAAGACACCCATTAAGCACTTCAGCTGTGTTACTTTTGCTCTGGGCTCTCTGAGTCTTTTTCTGTGTCATTGCACTGGTCTCACTCAGACAAAATAATCAAACATAGAAATACTGGCAGCTTTCATCCTTGTTTTTTGTCCCAAGTCCAGCGGGAAAACAGCAGCGAATGTTCTTGTTTGTAAGCTTTCCCAAGTGAGCTAGAGGGGCTTGTTCATCAAGGCTGAAATATCTGGCAAATAGTCACAGCTTGAGATCACAGCTTGGGTGAGCCAATTCAAAAATAGCTAGAACCTCAGCCCATTGCTGAATCCACACCTTTTAAGGACTGGATAAGTATCCTCTTATGTGATGAGAAATCTTTCCCCCCCAATACCCCATGTATGTTGCTTCGTCCCTGCTCATTTCCAACAAAATATCACCCAAAACAGCAATTTCTGCTTTGTACGTATTTGTTTCCAAAGCTTATGCCTCTGAGGTTTCCCCCAGGATAGAGGGACATTATTCATTCCAAGGATCTTCTGAAATGGGGAAACTTCACATGAGATGAAATCTGAAAATAGCAGCAATGATTGCCACGGACTGCTGAGCCCTCAATGCCATGAACCTGGTAGTTCAGGAAGGTTTAAGGATAGGATTTAAGTCAAAAAGGGGAACAGAAACACAGAATTGGATTCACTGGATCTGGGTCCAGGGAATCAGAGAGAGAGGAATGAGTGGATTCAAAAGCTGAAAGTTGATTTGGGAATGTCAATTAAAGTGAGAATCGGGAGCAAAAATGATGGGTGGGTTGTGGAGAAAGGTGAAGGAAACGAGGAGAAAGATTAGTAATAAAGGCACCTCAAAAAAATCAGAGGTTTGGTTCTGTTGATATTTGTAACTTGACACTATGCTTTAGAGCTCTGAATGGGGGTGAAACTTCTATGGAACTAGCAAGAAAAAAAACTCTCTCTCACCTGCTCATGACATTTCAGTTAAGCTCTATTGAATTAAATGTCTTAAATAAAATTCATCCGTTTTCAAATTTGCCTCAGGAGTTTATTACTCCTAGGGCGAAAACTTCAGCTTGTACAAGTGTGAAAGCCGCCATTTTGGCCAACACACTGAATCCAAGATCTCCAGATTGAAAATCATGAGTCTGTCCACTTCAACTAACGAGCTAGGCTCTGCACCTGGAGGTGTAACAGCCTCACATGTCCTGTGGATCAGGCACAGATGGGGATACATGAAACACATGAATCAGTGAATACACACACACCCTTGAGTTTGGATGCTTTCCTTAACTTTTATCTGGTCCTCTTCCATCTGTAAAGTCAGGCTCTCTTGTGAAGTTTCTGGTACTGGTACTTTCAGTACTTACATCAGAAAGAAATATCTTTTTTGCTACATTTAGTAACTTTTGCTTCCAGCGTGATCAAGGATGTAAAGAAGTGTGAAAATGAAAAGTAATAGTTAAAAAAATTAAAATTTTCCAGCTTTAGACAAAAAGGATCTGGCTCAATAGAAAGATAAGGTCTTGTTTTATTGAAACCAGTTCACCCATTGATGTAAAAATCTGAATTAAGCAGCTAAACTTCTGAGGGCTCATCCAAAACAAATGTCTAAATCTTGTAAGTTTCACCTAAATCAATTAATAGATAAAAGATTTCAGTTTATAATAGTATTTGTATTTTTCCCCACAGGGCTTCACAAAATAACTGAGCTAAAACTGATCATTTTCCTGTGTGATTATGAGACTGGGGAGGAGTGGAGGTTAATTTAGTTTTCTATTTATAACATTATCTTGTAATACAAATATATTATAAAATATTTTATAAAATTTGCTAACAGCCACTGTCGACTACGGTGAACATTTATACTGATGCACAGCAAAAGCATATATCCAGGTGAAGCACTGTTTTCACCTTAGGAGAGAAAAAAGAGGGTAAGATTAGAAAAGCAACACTGCCACCACAAGCTACAGGGTCCTTCATATGGAGAGTGAAATTCATTTCCACTGAATATCTGAAGCTGTCAATGAACACAAAGACCTTGGAAGCATTTGTTTAGAACTGATGCTGTACTTTCTATTTATATTCTAATGCCTCATTCACCCCCATAAGATGCTTTTGGGAATTTGCTCCACTTTAGGCTCTGCTAGGCTTATTTCCTGAAACATACTTGTAATCATCTCTGGCTTACTCAAGGAGGGAGATAAAGGTGGTGTTGGTGAATAACTATATGCAATTTGATGGCATGCCTGTTGCTTTATTTACAGGAATCCATGTTAGTAAGTTACAGTACATGCACATTGGGAACTGGATGGCTCAGGGCACTTGTAATAGAAAAAGGGCTTTCCACCTCTAGGCCACCAATGTGGCATAGCTAAATAATGTCTGAAAGTTACCACCATCAGCCATGGCTATTCAGTAGTGCATGTAAATGAACTGGTGGTCTTGAACAGCAGATATCAACACAACAGGCACATCTGAAAATTTCATCTTAGTGATTTAGAAGTCAGTCTTCTCTTCAAAGGTGACTTAGGTGCTTAGGAGCCTAAGTCCCATTGAAAGTCAAGGAGACTTAGAAGCCCGAAGCACTTCTGAAAATTTTTTCTAGATAAGATCACCTTTCAAAGAACAGCACCATTTATTATTGGTACACTGTCTGAAAGTCTCAGTAGAAAGGAATAAATGTACCTGATGTTGAAAACTGAACCACTTCCTGATTCCCAAACACTGCCTTTAGTTACGGGTTGAGATATACCATTGAGGGGACAGTGTGGGGAAGCATGCATCATTTCTGCCTGTGCTCTTCCTCTTTTCAGGCTAACAGAGGATTTCAGTCTTCTGGACAGCCAACACACTGTCAGGAATCAGGGCCTGCAGCAAAGCCCAAACTCTGGGCAACCTAACAAGTGCATCTGGCCTGTAGTAACTTGCCTGACTGGCTACAGTGCCTGATTGGTCGGAAGAGTCAGCAGACCGGCTCTTCAGCCCAGCAGCAAAAGCAGTTCAATAGTTGCTCAAAGCATTTGCCCATGGGTGGGATTGTTCCTGTGTCTGTTTATTCCCAGTCTTGCTCCTGCCTTGGACCCAGCCTTGCCTCACTCCAGGTAAACCAGACCCAGCCCTCACCTCTGATTCCTGCCTTCAGCTTTGGCACCTGTCCCCTGATTCAGATTCTGACCCTGGTCTCTGATTTCTGACCACCACTCCTGTTCTAACTGCTAGGCCGGACTCCTACTCCAACTCCTACTCCTACTCCAACTACTGGACATGACTGCCAACGTCCGAGTCACTGACATGCATCTTGGATGAGCAGTAGACTCACAACAAATTGAAACAAAGGAATAACCTGGGTGTTGCTCTTCTTTTTTGAAGGGGGTAGAACAATTTGAAGGGGGTAGAACAATGAAGAGCCTTCTCTAATGGACTCTGAAGTCTATGACGAAGAGATATGCAGGTCCTATTGCTGAATTCAGATTTACATTGATATTGATTGTGTAACATATGGGTTCTCTAATTTCTATTTGCCTGCAAATTCATGCACATCCTCCTGCTAGTCCAGATAACACTCAAGCATAGTACGAAGAGTTTCATCAAAGTGAAGCCTCGTATTTCAGTTAAGCAATAAAACAAACTTCTAGCACATTGGTAAGTTATTTTTTCTTTAGTTGCTCTGTTGGAAAATTTCAGTCCATAACAAAGTCTGAAATGGTGACAATCTGTATGTTCTACTCAGAGGAGTCCAGCAGTGTTATAGTTAGGATGGTATTAATAAATACAAGCAAATTTTTCCAGTTGTCCAAGGATAGCATATTATAGTTATTGCTCTTGGGGGCATGCACAATAAAATGTTGAAAAAGTCTAATATGTATAAAACAGGGAGGTAAATTTCTTGCTATTGTACAACTCCTATAATACATTAGATCACAGTGTGTGCCTTTTAAGCCTTTAAATATAGAACTCTGAATGAATCCTCTAGAAAATTGCTTTGGTTTTTGATATTTTACAATAGTAATACTAATAATAATACTTAGCACATAATATGCAAGGATCTCAAAATGCTTTACAAAGGCAAATAAGTATAATTATCTCCATTTTGTAGTTGAGGGAAACTGAGGCACAGACAGCTCATGGTCAATAGTAGAGGGACATTACCTATGTCATCTGAATTTCACTCCAGTGCTCTATCCCATAAGTCATACTACCTCTAAAGATTTCTGGTAGAAATCCATGATTTCTGGATTGCTGCTATGTCTGTGTAAAACACTGTTTGACTGGTCACTGGTCAGTCAATAGTTACACGAAGTGTCTGTTCTAATCCCTATGTAATCCCTTCATCCATGACTCCCCTTCCAAAGTACCATATTCACAAGATACTGATAATATTATAGAAGCCCAGATCTGCAAAAGACATCATACTGTGAATCTGCTATAGCCATGAAATGGAACTCTTCACATGTAACAAAAACACTTTATGATTCCTACAGTTAGTAGCTTATTTTAACGTGGGTAGAATCTTATCCTATGGAGTGAGAAGGACAAGAGATGATACAAAGCAGTGAAGGATAGTGGCTATAGGAGTAGCGCAGAAACTCCCATAACACAAGAACTATGGGTCACCGAATGAAATTAATAGGCAGCAGGTTTAAAACAAACAAAAGGAAGTATTTCTTCACACAATGCACAAGTCAACCTGTGGAATTCTTTGCCGGAGGATGTTGTGAAGGCCAAAACTATAACAGAGTTCAGAAATGAACTAGATAAGTTCATGGAGATAGGTCCATCAATGGCTATTAGCCAGGATGGACAGGAATGCAAAGCCATGCTCTGAAGTGTCCCTAGTCTCTGTTTGCCAGAAGCTGGGAATGGGCGACAGGGAATGAATCACTTGATGGCTACCTGTTCTGTTCATTCCCTCTGAAAAATCTGGCATTGGCCACTGTCAGTAGACAGAATACTGGGCTGCATGAACTATTGGTCTGACCCAGTATGGCCATTCTTACGTTCCCATAACACAATCTCCATGATGGATTTCCTTCATCCGATTCTAATCACTATAGTACCCAGAAGAACAGTCTGTTAAATTCCTCCAAAGTAAGGGAAACATTTCTACACTAGAAAGTCACTTCTAAAAGACTTTCAGACTCTTAAGAAGAAACCTTCAGGTATTTTACCTGAAATATTCAAATAATCGACAACTCTCCTGTCATTGACAATGTCTCTGAGTAGAGACATGAAAAAGAGTTATTTGACTGTGAGGCAACAAACTCCATAAACCTTTTGTTTTTGCACAGTGTGGCTCATGGCCTTGCGAATTCTTATCACCACTCCTGTAATTCAGAAAGGAAAGGCACTTGCACAATTAGATAGTGCTTATCATTAATAATACTGGTATGACATAGTGCTCATGTAATGACTGTCAAAGTTTACTTGCTTTTCTATAAAACCCTCATTTAGAGGGAACTATAGTTGCCATTTCAAACCATAATGAATGAAATTGTGGGGCCCAAGTTGTCAATCTTAAGTTATTTTTCCCCAGAAGATATGGCCGTAATTTTAAAAAAAAACACATTTAGTTTAAAACTGGGAAAATATTCCAATTTATTAACCAAATTTCATATACATTTTGTCAAATTCCAGATTAAAATGGTTTAATTGATAAATATATAATTTTGCAGGTAGTTATCATTTACCAAAGCATTGGTCATTTTGACATTAATGGTGACATAATTTAACAATGCAATACTGTATCAACACAGTATATAGAGAACCAACTGTGAACCCTACTAAATAAAACAATGTTCCTATATACCTATGAATATAAAATTATCGGGTCAAATCATACAGTGAACCTTTCCTACATAGTGGAGTAGGAGTTCATAATTTACCTGTTAACTTCAGATTTAATTAGGATTGCCACCCGTCCCAGTTTTCCCTGGACAGTCTGGTTTTTGGCTTCTATGTTTAGGGTTGCCAGCTGCCCAGTTTTTGATCAGAGAGTCTGGCTGAAAAGAAGACCTGGCAGCCCTAAATGGCACCTGAACACTCAATGGTTACTGGCGAGCAGGGTGAGGTGCTGGGTCATTAACCCACACCAGCCCCTGCTCAGCTAAGGCCACCTCCTACCTGTGGGCAGGCTCCTGGAGATGATCAATGAGGGGAAAGGGAAGAGAGGAGTGAGCAACAGAGACAGGGACTTTGGGGAAGAGGCAGGGGTGGGACCTTGAGGGGAAGAGGCAGAGAAGGGGAGTCTTGGGGGGAGGCAGCAGGGTAGAGGCGGAGTCTCAGGGGTCCGGTTAATACCAATTAGAAAGGTAGCAACCCTAGATTTTATTTGCTCACTTTGTCTATGCAAGTTCTTATATATTGGTGCTGATCACCATAGTTTCTGGGCTATCTGAACATTGTAGTTAAAGGAAATCAACTCAAATTTACATTTCCCACCACCAAAATAAAAATTGTGCTCACATATGCAGCAATGGAAGCTTGGGGTCTATGTGCAAGAATGGAATCCAAGACATGCAAATTAGGCAAACACATGTGCAAATGGGTCCTTAGACATGTAACAAGCCACTTGCATTACCATTTATTCGGTATGCACACAAGATAACTGCACAGTCATAAATTTTGTGCAGAACCTGTCCTCCTAAGACTTTGAAAATATGACCCTTGAGATATGGAAATTTTGGCTGTTCGTTTTGTTTGTTCGTTTCCTCTATACTTCCTAATTTCATCCAATGCTGGTATGAAAAACGCCATGAGAAATGCCATTCTTATTATTTCTTTTGTAGTTAGACAAAGGCAATGTCTTTCATTAATTTTTGAATCTGAATCTAGACAGAAGAGATTCAGATGTTTGGATGCTTATTTTAACTTAATATTTGAGGTTCACCCATTAGTGGTTAATAGTGAAAATTATTTTTGTGGTTTCATCCACAGGTGTCCAGAAATTTGTTTGGGTGGGGGGGTTATTTTTCTGTTGAAAATGTTGTTGAAATTTTTAAAAAATAATCTTTTTTGTCCAAATTTTCCACAGAAAGTGCCAACTTTTTGGTAAAAAATTGAAAAACAAATTTTCAGCTGAAAAACAAAAAGTTTATATTGGCGCTGTTAGAATCATAGAATCATAGAATATCAGGGTTGGAAGGGACCCCTGAAGGTCATCTAGTCCAACCCCCTGCTCAAAGCAGGACCAATTCCCAGTTAAATCATCCCAGCCAGGGCTTTGTCAAGCCTGACCTTAAAAACCTCTAAGGAAGGAGATTCTACCACCTCCCTAGGTGGTGTTGTTGCAATGCTTCATGGAAGAAGCTCTAGTTCCACTGCCTCATGCTCTCATTTTTCTCTTTGGGTTGAGCTCCCTGGCCCACACAATATCTCCCATGTTCCGGATGTATTTGTTTTTTTGATGAAAAGTCAACATTTTCTGAGGGAAAAAACGCTTTTCTGAACAATTTTGTTTAGTCAAAAACCTAATTTTCTATTGAAAAACATTTTTGATGGAAAATGTTCAGTCAGCCCTAATTTCACTCTTATTTTCAATTAACCATATCAGAAAACTATCATCCTAATTAATTCTAGCTATCTAGATACTTACATGTCCTTCATCATTGTAGTCTGAGTACCAGTGAGAGGCGGCAAAGTATTATCCCCATTTTACAGATGGAAACCAAAGCACAGACAGGTTAAGTGACTTTCCCAAGGCCACACAGGAATTCTGTGAAAATCCAAACCCACATTTCATAAATCCCAAGTCCAGTGTCTTAATATCCTTCCTTTATTGTACAGATCCAGAATATATAATGCCCTTACTACTACAGTTTGGTATTAAAGCGTAAATTTGTTATTTTGTTCAATGTACAGAAATAGCCTGTTATGGCCTCTATACACATGTACAATGCCTATAGAGTCATATCCATACTGCACATAAATCAGTAGGCAGGACGTCAAGTAATAGCCAACACCTTCAAAACAAAGAAAACTTCAGCCTCCCTTCAAACCAATCCCCAAAGTCAACAAATTCAGGCTCTGTCAGATTATAGGGGCTGGGAGAAGCAAAATTAGAGCAAAGAGCAGAAGCTTCTGCTCCAGCCTGCATACCTACAAATCCATATATATATCCAAATATATATCTTCTTAATATATGTTCCATTCTATGCATCCGATGAAGTGGGCTGTAGCCCACAAAAGCTTATGCTCTAATAAATTTGTTTGTCTCTAAGGTACCACAAGTACTGCTGTTCTTTTTGCGGATACAGACTAACACGGCTGCTACTCTGAAACCGATACAAATCCAGTGACAGTCAACTCTTAGCACCCCAGGTGATCTCAGCATCCCAGCTGCAGCCAAGGAAAGTGACAGTCAAGAGAGGCCCAGGATTGGAACCCACAAAAGTATTCTAAACCACAGTTGGGGTGCAAGGGCAGAACTGTGTGAGGAAGTGTATACAAACCCCTTCTGACACTTTCAGGGTCAATCCAGGGCTGTTAGTCCCTTACTATCATAATCACTACACTTACTCAACTTTTTAAAAAATGGTCTGCCTTTCACATATAAGTTTCTTGTTCAAGGAAGTTGGTGCTCAACTTCAACATTTTTTAAATGACTTCTTATAATTTATCTTCCCCTCTCCATTTTTGTTTTGTTCTCTAAACCCAGATGAAGGTCTTGAGAATATCCACCAATTACTCTTCAAGTTCCAAAACAGAAAATTGAGATAAAATTCCCTAAGGAACTCTTTAATGTGGTTCCTTAGATGCATTGAGAAGAGTTAGATCCTTCTCCCCTCAGCTCAGAGGGGGAGGCTGTGCTATGCTCTGATTTAGCGCTACTCTGATTAAGTCTGGCCTTGTTTTTTTAAACAGAATCCTGACCAGATCCTTACCTGGTATAAATTAGTATAGCTACACCAACTTACACCAGCTGAGGCTCTGCCCATTTGTTCATTGTGGGTGGGATTTTCAAAAGCGCCTAAGTGGTTTAGGAGCACAAATCCCATTAAATTCCTCCCTATTTGTCACTTTAAGTCCCACTGTTTTGCTGTTATCTAAAAACTAGAACCTGATCTCCATAGACATGAAATGACAAGGTTTTGGCATCATAATTTAACACTGCAATGTGGTCTCAATCATTTTTTATAACATTGTTTTACCATTGTCTTGACATAGAAAAGTGGTCTCTATAGACTTACATTGGCATAATTTTGCCATCGTCTTGACATTTTAATACGGTCTCTATAGACTTGAATTGAAATTTTGTCATTGCCTTGATATCGTAATGTCCTCTTCCCAGGCTTGTCTTGATATGTATCATCCTCACCATATACTTGTATCTCAACATCATCAATGAATTGGGCATTTTTCTTTCTCATTCAAGGCAGAAGGAATTGATGTTGATAAAATTTAATATTGCATATGATCACCAGCTATTTTTAAAGACATATCTAATCAAAGGATTTCCATTCTTACAATTCAAAGTTATTCCAAAATATCCAGTTAAAATACTGAAAGTGTGTGCACTTGCATTCACAATGCACATTTTTCATATTAACAGTAAGCTGTTTTTAACTTAAAACATCTTAAATTTATTCAGATCAGGAGAATTTTGCTATTCTATCCCTCACTATGCATTTCATATTTTAAAAGCTTAAAAGACTCAATAAGAAGGCAGTTAATACCATGCACTTAATGGAGAACACACTGAAAAGACAAACTTGGTAGCTCAAAAGACACTGGATCAGTGTTTTGTAAGATTAAGTGAGTGAACAACCAGTTTTCTAACTTTTCTTGGTACACCTATGAAGAGACACTTTTGATTCAAGTACTGCTGCTGCTTCTCTCTCTTCTCCCAGAGGGAAAAATAAACATCCTAGTTTCCCATAAACATCCAACCTCACTTCTCCCATAAACAGCCCAAATAGGAAACGTCTTCTTACTTCATAAAAATAACAGCAAACATTTCACACAGATGTTCTGCCTTATGGCAACATCGGTTTCTTCACATTTTAACCAGCATCTATAAACCATTGAGTTTCCTTTATTTTATTAAGATTTTAAAAGTGTAACTAGAACTGCAATAACAGCATGAGCAAAATACTGCTTGCCAAATGATGTTGGCTGATAGGTTAGAAAATTATTGGCCTAGTTTGGTACACATACTGAATGTGATTTTTTTCCCCAGAGGTATTCAGCAATGGCCTTACCCTGCTCCCATTATAGTCTGTGGGAGTTTTACCATTGACTTCAATGAGAGCAGAATTGGGCCAATGCTGACCAATTTAGAAAATCCCACTCAGAGCCAGTTATTTGCCTGGTAGTTGTCATGTTATGGTTAACAGCATCTTTCTCTTCATCTGTGCTGCAAAATATCCTTACACATTGATGGTTGGTGAGTTTTGTGCAGGACTCCAGTTGAGACAAGTGTTGTACTTCACAGGATTACAGCACACATAAATATGAAATTTAATAAGGAGCGGTAAACGTTGGTTCAGCATAATGATATTTATGATTGCCTTGGGCCTCTACCTCGTCAGGTCAGTGAAGTGTAAAAGCATGGCAGAGATGATGCAAATGGACTTTTGATAGAGTGTAAAGGCCACTTGTGGCACAGGCACCTGTACTTACTCAGTCCCTGCAACCTGCCTACCAACTGTGCTGCTAAAATACGTATTTTACATAGAGAGAGAGAGATACCTATAGATATAGATAAATATATATACAGAGAGAGAGAGAGAGAGAGAGAGAGAGAGAGCGCAAATGATCTTAATGATAAAAGTCAATAAATTAAAATAGTTAAAGATTGTGAGAGGTAATGCACAGAATGAGAATATTTGGGGAATACATATCTATTTGTAGTCGAAACAGCATCATTCTAATAATAGGTGTCATATTATTTTTAAAATAATAAAATATATTCTGAACACAAAATTGGGGCAGATTAAGATACTGATTTCCTAGTCAATAATCTAATAATAATCTGACCTGAAAAAAACTAATGGAGAAAACTGTTAACTTTCACATTGTATTGCATCATGTTTGCTAGCATCAAAGTACTTTTTTATGTCATAACGGGATGCAAATTGACTGAATGCTACATAATATCACATGACACAATATACTTAACAGAATGCATTTAAAGGAGAACACACATTTTCAAATCAGATACCCCACCATCATTGTAGACAGCAGGTATCTAATTAGAAGTAGGTGTATGAACTCAAGCAGAGCAGACAATGAGATGTCTTTGCCACTTGCAAACCACCGGATACTGTGGTTCATTGACTACCCAGATTATTTGTGGGCAGCCTGGCTTATCTTTAGCTCATAATTAAGTTCTCATTGCATTTACTAAACTGAACATTCATTGTTTTGTAAAAATTCTACTTACTCTATACTAGCCTTCTCTGATCAATTTTATGAATAAAAACTGGCCAAAAAAAGGGAAACAGATTTTTATAAAAAAGATAATACCCCTAAATTTTCAAAGAATTCCCTCAAACAAATTAGCCCCGTAACAGCAAATTTATGATGCTAAACTGATGTCATAACAGCAGAAATTATCCTAATTACCCATTTAGTTCATGTAACAGCAAAACAAGGGCACCAGAGAGAAATTTAGGGCAGTTTCTACACCTGGTATCTCACTTACGCCCTTATCCTGTAACTGGGTTTGCACAGGCAGACCCTTATGCTCATTTGGATTTGATTCCAAGATCAGGGCCACAAATAGGGCATGGTCTGTTGTTTTCCTGTTTGTAGACAATGCCTAGCACACTGTGGGCACTACTGTAATAAACACAACAATAAATAATATCCTCTTTTAAGAAAAAAATAAAAATAGGAAAAAAAGAGCTTTTCCCCTTTTTCACACTTCATGTTGTAGACATCAGTCTGCCTCAACATAGATTGTGAAAATTTTGAAAGATCTCCAGTGTGGTCAAGCCACTAAATTTGGATCCACATCTGTATTTTGAATCCTCCCACACCACCCTTCACCCAGTTTGGAGATTTAGTTTTGCCCATTATATGAATGAAGGCCAGCTGTTACATTGACAACAGGATCCAGGATCTCTCATTTTGATTTAGCAAAACACATCTCCAAAATTTGGGGGTCTTCAGATTCTGGGGCTCGGATTGAATAATAACTAATACTAATTACCTTGTGCTTATGTAAGATCTTCCAGCAAAGTACATTAAAGTGTTTTACAAACATTAATTAAACTTTAATTGAGCAATTAACTATGTCACATTACTTCATAAACATTATTTATATAGCATCCTAAAGTGTGCTAGGCATGTTGCAGGTATGATTGATCGTTGTTTTGAAATGAAGTTTAAATAACATAGTTTTTCTCTATGGAAAATCACGACCCCCAAGGGTAGTCTATATGGGGAGAAAAGCCCTATAGCACGGCTGCGGCTGGCCCGAATCAGCTGACTCAGGCTTGTGGGGCTCAGGCTGCAGGGCTAAAAATTCACCCTCACAGGGTTCCCCAGCTCAGGCTCCAGCCCAAGCCCAAACATCCACACAGAAATTTTTCATCCCTGGATCGTGAGCCTGAGTCAGCTGTGGGGTTTTTTTTTTATCCCTGTGTAGACATATTAAGTTAACAAGTATTTTCCCCCACTATCATAAATCAAAATTAGGTAAGATGAGATCTATCCCTGTATTTGTAAGGCCAGATCATACCCCTGGAGATCCCGGTGTCCTCCACGCAGAAGAAAGGCTCAGGTGCAACCACTTCAAAATCTTTCCCATTCCCACCCTTAGTGCCCTTTTTCTAGGGCCTGTGCAGAGTGAAATCAGGGTAGGCCTTGGTTATCTGTGTTGAAGTGCTACACACACACACAGGGAACCTGGAGTAGTATGACTAAAAGAATGTGCGTGTGGGGGCTAGCAGCAAAGCTCCAACAGAATTAGGGTCCTGAGCCAAAGTGGGATTAACTGAATTGCAGATGTGTGGATGGCTCTGACCTTTTATGGGTCCTGGGTGATCTGCCATGTTTGAGGGTTAGTCTTTACCAAAGAGAAGCAGACACTGGCCTCCCAACAACATTCTGTGGTAGAAGCTCTATGAGAGAATCCTTGCAGCAATTTCCTCGAAAGAACTACCCTTCTCAGCCTTCCTTTTCGGAAGGGAATGAGCTAGCCCGTCATGTTTACTTGAGTAAGCACTCAAGTATACAGCTGGTTTAATAATAAAAAAAGTATCGTGCAGTTAATTATTTGACAATTGACAAAGTATTTGTCATTTAACCATCTCTACAGCTGATTAAATAAAAGTTAAAAAGTGTTTTCATGAATACTATATTTGAGAAGAAAGCTAAAATTCATCTTGTACATTATTTACAGTGAATAATTTGGTTAGTTCCACTCAGGAGTTATGTGGCTTGGAGAAATGGCATAGCACTTTTATTAGCTGTACAAGCACTCAGCAGCTCACACTGACTCTGTTCTGACTTCTGGAAACATGCAGTACACAGTGGGCATGCTCAGAGACTCATAACAATAGAGCTATTAATATGATCATAGCCATCTCAATAACACGACTCCTCTCTTTACCGTTCCACAGAGTGAGAGCTCCTTGGAGCAGGTTCAGTCCTTCTTCAGAGTTTGGAAAGTGCCTAGCACGTAGTGGGTGCTAATTCAAATAAATTATAAATAGATACCAATAATATCATGTCTGTTTCTCAGTTACTAGTCTGCCTTCATATAAAACG